>NW_026020680.1:1700252-1900597 GCF_900185275.1 Solanum verrucosum
TTTCAAGAATCAGTACATCTCTGGTTTTGTTCCCGTTCTCTTTGATGGGGGAAGCTACCAAGTGGTTAGCTTATCTACCGAGGAATTCCATTACTACTTGGGATGAACTACATGTGGCATTCTTTGTAAGGTTATTTCCTCCTTCAAGGATGATGAAATTAAGAGATAGCATTCAAGGCTTCAAACGCTTGGAGGGTGAACCAATCCACAAGACATGGCTGAGATTTCAGAAGTTGGTACTTCAATGTCCGACTCACAGACTTCCAAACAACGTGTTATTACAACACTTATATAGGAGTCTTGACTCTGTGAACAAAGGTGTTGTTGATCAACTTGTTCCAGGGGGTATAATGCAAGAGCCTTTTGAAATAGCATCTAATCTACTCGATGTCATGACCAAGATTAACATAGCACGTTACACTTGAGAGGACCAAGATTCTCCTCTCACCTTTAGAATGACAAAAGAGCAGATCGAGAAGGACCAAGAGAGAGACCAAAATATGGCAAAAATGATGACCCCGCTGGATATGTTTTTTAAAAATGTGATGGGTAGTGGGTCGAAAAGTGTAAACCCCTAGGAGGCACACTTTGAGGCGCTATATAATGAGAAAGTGAACTTTCTTGCAAATCAAGGAGAAGGTTTCTGTTCGAGATATCCAAGGTCGGGTGGAAATCCAGGTTGGGATAAAGATGATGGATGGAGAGACCGTGACATAGAATGGCGCGACCGTAGTGCTAATTGGAAAGAAAGGGATGGTAACAAGGAAAGATATGTCACACCTAATGAACATCAAAAGCCTAAGGAGCAAAGGGCTGACCCAGAGAACTTCCGTACGGAAGACATGCTTACACACATTCTCAATAAGGTGGAAGGGTCGGAGAAAGTTTTGAAAGAAATAAAAGAGGACGTCTCCACACTAAATCATACAGTCACCTCTTACTCAATGTCCCTCAAACAATTGGAAATGCAAATGGGTCAAATTTCATCTCATTTGAACCTAAGGCCAAAAGGGGGTCTACCAAATGATACCTTGGCAAACCCAAAAATTGAATCTTAAAAGCGTATCCACGTCATGCCACGACATTAAATAAGGCGCTTCTTGAAAGGCAACCTAAGGTTTAAGACTTTTATTACTGTTGTTTGAATAACGGGTGTTGAATGTGCAGGTTGAAAAGTTAAAATTTTAGGAAAATGGAAACTTGGCTAGCTAAAATCCCAGTCGGCGAGCCCAACTTGGATCACCGTTGTAACTACCTAGCTTGCTAGATGTTCTGTAAAATTTGGTAGGCTGAAGTACCACTCGGCGCATCGCAGAGTGGGTCAGCGACCATGACTTATTTCGCCGACTGGCGCTTGAACTGAAGAGTTTTAAAAGGCCAAACCATTTTAAATGCAAAATCTCTTTCACTTTCATAATTTTTAACTTATGTACTCTCACAACCGATCATATTTTTGTTCTCATGCTTTCGTTTTTATTGTCGTTTGGGATCTTTTGCTTGTGATGGACGTTTGGATTACATTGCTGCCTAGCGTTTCAAATTTTTCGGTATTTAAGGTTGGTTGTCCAAACCCTGCTCTATAGTTGGTTGAAACCAAATGCAATTGTCGATGTGTGGCTATTCTCTGTGTTTATTGGTTTTTTGTGCATTGTTGGTATTTTGTTTGCCTGTCTTTATTTGTTATCGTAATTAATTTGTCGTAAATGGTAAATTCTCGTGTCAAGTCAAGACTCCAATTTCACCATTGATTTCAAGCTTTTGGCATCAAGGTTTGATACTATTCACCTATGGAGTCCTTTCCTCCATAGGGTTCCTAAATTATCCAATATTCACAAGGTAGAATCTCCAATGGAAGTTAGGATTTTTACTCAATCTCATGGGTTCTTTTCAAGTATGATATTATTGATTGATTTATGTCTTTTTATGCATGAATTGAAGAAATTGCATGTTTCTAAGTTGAATCCCCATGAACGCATATGAAATATATGTTTTCTAGAATTTATCATATGATGAGCCTTTTGAATCATGAAAGATGAGTTTTATAAAGATATGCATGTTCTTATAAATTTGATGAAAATGATTTAAGATTTTCTTTGAGAGTGAAGCATCAATATTGTTGTTGTTGTTTTTGGTATTGTGAAAGTATATTTCACATAAAGGATTCTTAGGGTTGAATGATTTTCTCAACTAAACTTTGAATCAAGATTAAGGAGTTATTCTAATGAAACCTAGTTTGGATTGGTTGCTTAATTGTGCGTTTCCATGGAAGATAATATGACTTTAGCTTTGATTGGCTACATCATATTCCCTTCCATGGATAATAATACAAGTTAACATTAAAGACTATTTAGTGGGATTTACACTTAGCACCGAGAGGATATTGATATGGAAGCTCTCCCCTAGCTTGACTACGGGTTTCTAGTAGCAATCTGCTTATCCCATAATTTATGTGCCACCATAGATTGATTGTCTTAGATAGACATTATCTAGTGGATCCACATAAACTAGAAGTTCATTGTCTTACCTTAGCAAGTAGGACACCCCTTTTTGGTGTAGGGTTGAGACTGGATTTCAAGTTAATAGCTCACATGGTCTTAATGTCGGTTAAAGATAGCTCTCCCACAATAATGAACTAAGATTACTTGAAATTGAGTTTTGGTGTTTCAAGTCACCTTGTTTAAATCCTAATCAAAAGGAAATTTGACTCTTTATTTTATTCTGTCTGTGAAAACAAAGATCGGATAAGGAATTTTGTTGACCAAGGGGAAGGTATTAGGCACCCCTCGAGTCCCGTGGTTCTAGCACGGTCGCTTCACTGACTATATATGACTTAAATTAATTTTCGAATATTGTATTATTAACTTATTAATAAAATTTATTTACCTCATTATTTGATTTATTTTAAACCTATTTATCTTATATTAATATATGTTCGTTAATTAAAAAAATATGTATATCACATAAATTTATTCAAACATAATAAAGTAAAGTTAATAGATGGATATTTATAAATCTTGAAATGTCTTGTAATTTCTTTTCTTCTCCTTTTCTTTTTCATGTATTTGTATTTATTTATTTTTATTGTGGATAGAAAATATATGGGTATCCAATTGCTAGGAATTAGAATTTGTGTAGGATTGAAATTTTTTGAGTTTGAGTATTTTAGGATTGTATTTTCTTAGTTAGATTAAAAATAGAAATAAAATTTTATGTGATTTGGAATTAGTTTTAGCAAGAAATTCTAAATAGATTAGGACTATTTTTTAGAAAGATTTTTCTTCTTAATTTTTAATTTTTTTTTTACTTTTTTTTCCTTTTTTACATTTTGGTTTTATTAATTTATATTTATTTTTTTAATTTTGTTTTTGTCTCTTTGTATTTTATTTTACGTTTTTTTTTTGTTTTTCTACTTTATCCTTTTTATATTTTTTATTCTTTTTGGACATTCTGTTTCTTGTCTTTTTTTTATTATTGTTTATTTTATTTTATTGTTTTAATTTTTTTTTCTTTTTAAGTTTTTGTTCTGTTTCTTTCTACTTTTCTTCTTTATTTTTTTTTAATTCTTTATTTATTTATTATTTTAATGTTTTTTTTTTTTTTGACATTCTGTTTGTCTTCTCCTTACTTTTTTTTTTTTGTTATGTTTTTGTTTTCTCTCTTTTTAATCCTTTTTATTTCATTTTTTTTTACTCACGTTATTGCTCTTCTTTTTATTTATTTTTAAAAAAAAAATTATTCTTTTATTTTTATACTTTCTCAAAAAAAAAATCATTATTTTTCCTCTTTATTTTTGTTATTATTATTATTATTATTATTTATAATAATGATAATATTATTATTCTTAATACTGAATTTCTAAATAAGATTTATTCTCCTCTTAATTAACAATTCCACTTAAAGTAATAGTTTTCCTATGCTTATTATCAAGATAAACTATTTTTTATCAAAAATAAAAAAAAATGACTAAAACATATTTCAGATAGCTTTTCTGAATCATTAATTAATTAAATTTTTTTTATTATTATTTACATCAAAAGCTAACAAGTCTACAAATAATTTCAACAAAATTTCTTAAATGAAAACTAAGCTCCAAGAAATATTATCTATTCAAAATTAAATATCATGAAACCAATTTTAATATCAATTGCATCTAAAGAGCATAAGACAAAATTAAAAAAATGTATGGTACATCATTTATTTTTATTTTATATTATTTTTTTTACAAGAAACATCTTCGGTTTCGTTTTCCTAAGCATTCATAAATTCTCAAAAATAATCACAACATGCATCACAGATTGATATTACATAATAATAATATGCGATTCAAAGAACTTCATATTATTGGAATCGAGTTTTCATACAAGTATTCTATTTAAATCATGCGAGAATTTATAGTTACCTCGCTGCGAAAATTGATACCACAAAAACAACTGCAACTATCTACTGATTTCCAAAGTTAATAGCTAATATTAACTTTAAAGAGCCACGAATCCGAAACCTCGAACGCTGACTTAATTCTCAAAAAATAAAACTCACTTTTGTTATATTTTTCTCTCTGTGTTTTTTTTTTCCTGTGTGTATGCGTATCCTTTTTTTCTTTACTAGCGTATATTTTTTATAATAGTTTGGGGTGTGAGTCTGGTGCTAATTAATAGGAAGTGATGGGAGTGGGAATATGATTTAATTTAAAATTTTAGTTGAGAATTTAGGATTGAGATAAAGGAAGAAAAATAGTAATATAATATTAACAAACAAATAAAAAAATAAAAAAAAATAAAGAAAGAACGAACAGAAAAGAAAGAAAAGAAAAAAAACGTGTAAAAAAATAAAAAGAGAAAAGATCGTGCAAGAGGGGAAAAAAAAATAGAAGAAAAAAAAAAACTAAATGGGATGAGGATTTTTAGCAAATAAGTTAAGAAAGTTGGGGGTAATTAGGATAAAGGTAAGGTAATTTGAATTTTTAGGACTCTTCTTTTTATCTTTATTATTTTATTTTTTCTACTTTTCCATGATATATACGACTATTATTATTTTTTTGACTAGATAAAAGTTGAAATGGTAAAACAAAATACGTTAAATTCAAAAGCTTTCTTTATTAAACTTTAAAATAAAGTGAGCTTATAATTTGTTGTAATTTTCAGTTATTTTTTTTCATTTATTTTAAATATAACCCTGCTGAAATATTAAAATTGGGTGTAGAATCATTATGTTTTGGTCAAAAATTAGGTGTTCACAGTATGCCCTCTTTGCTTGGAAAAACATGAAGAGTTTTCATGCAAAGACGTGAACAATGTGACTAATTTTTTACTGACACATTGATCCAAAAATGTGAAAATAAATAAAAGAGAAGAGGTTTGACCACGCCCTAACTTTAGACAAACTACCTATCCTGAGTTAATGATAAGGAATCAGGTGTAGTTAATATATAGGAAGGGACGGGAGAATAATTTTAGGTAGTCGAATGAGGTTTTGTCGAGGTTCCGGTTCGTAGCTCCAGCTGTTACATTAAAGGAAAAATACAATAGGAGAGAAGGGAAAGATACAAGATCATATCTACTCCACTAGTACTGAGTCTTCATTTTGAATCTTCGGTTATTGCTTCACCCTCTTTGGGTAGGTACATCGATTCCGAACTTTCATCTTGATATTTGAATTTATGATCTGAAACTTATGATTTGACTTGAGTCGTTGACGTCTTCCCATGATATTCTTGAATGCTTGTTTTCTGAGAAGATGATTCATGATATGTTGAGCCGTTACATGGGTTGAAAGCGACTCTAAATGTCATTGACATCTGACATTCTTCGTTTCTCTAATCAAAACGAGGATTTTATTCTTGAACTTCAAATTGGTATACTATGTAGAAACCTACACGCCATAAAACAAAACAAACAAACGAAACAAAATTTTTGCCCCAGTATGCACTAGGAAAATTTTGTGAGTTATTGATGAAAGCTATAAAAGTTTATACTAGGCATAATAATAATATACTTTTAAAAAATAAAGGGAGATTTGTGCCCAATATAACCAGAGGTTATTACCCCTTGTGAAGTCATAAAAATAAGATAGGAGTTATTGTGCCCTACACGCAATCAGGGATTATTGTGCCTGTGAAGACATGAAAAAAAAAATAAAATAGATTATTGTGCCCTATATGCAACCAGGGGTTATTGTGCCTGTGAAGACATGAAAAAAAAAAAAAATAGGGTTATTGTGCCCTATATGCAACAGGGGTTATTGTGCCCTGTGAAACATGAAAAATAAATAAATAAGGGTTATTGTGCCTCTATATGCAACCAAGGGGTTATTGTGCCCTGTGAAACATGAAAAATAAAATAGGGTTATTGTGCCCTATATGCAACCAGGGGTTATTGTCCCTGTGAAGACATAAAAATAAAATAGGGGTTATTGTCCCTATATGCAACCAGGGTTATTGTGCCCTGTGAAGACATAAAAAAAAAATAGGGGTTATTGTGCCCTATATGCAACCAGGGTTATTGTGCCCGTGTGAAGACATGAAAAAAAAATAAAAAAAAATAGGGGTTATTGTGCCCTATATGCAACCAGGGATTATTGTGCCCTGTGAAGACATGAAAAATAAAAATAGGGGTTATTGTGCCCTATATGCAACCAGGGATTATTGGCCCTGTGAAGATATGAAAAATAAAATAGGGTTATTTGCCTATATGAACCAGGGTTATTGGCCTGTGAAGACATGAAAAATAATATAATATATTATATATATTATATATATAATATATTATTTTTTTTATTACTTAGATCATTTATTTTATTTTATTTTTATTTTTGTACATTTTCCAAACATAAAAGAAACAAACAAAAATAAAATAAATGCCCCAGATTTTATTAAGAAAAATAATTTTTTTTTTTATTGTTATCATTATTATTGTGGTGCATATTGTAGGAGAGACAGGGATTCAAGAACTTACCTGGTGGCGTTTGACTCTCGCGAATTACTTGCACGATTTTTCTTTGTACCTATTTTAAAACAAAGAATATTTTGTTAGTTTTTCTAAACGGTGGTTGGTTTGTGACTTCGAATATCTTGTGGAGTTTGACTTTGAATCTGTGTTGGTTGAAAGAATCATCATATTGACGATGCGCGAATAGCTTGAAGATGCTTTATAGACGGTCCTTATCTTCCCTTGAAACACTTCTTATGAACATTTTGACCCATTTCTATCTTGTGCACGTTGTGGGGTTCATCCTTTCCAAAACAACTTTCTTGCTTTACCGATTTTCACACGGTATCGATTTTTTTGATATTTTTTTTCGATTGGTTCACAGCCCTAGTCAATGTTGTGCATGCCCCCAACATTCAACTGGAAATACCGTAGTCAATTTCGCTACTTTAATTTGATTTTCTCACTTGACGCGAGTTTATGCTGAATGAGACTCAAAGAATACCGAACACAAGTACAAATGACACAAATGAAAGGGTTATGAAAGAAAAGTTATGTCTTTAGAAGAAGGAAATAAGTAAATGTTTAAAAGGAATGAAAAGAATCTTATCTGAAAGTACGTGACCACCTTAATGAATCATGACATGCATTTGGACTGAACGTTTGATCCTTCTAAGTTGTCTGAATCTCATGAAACAATGTTGTACCTTTAAGTCTATAGCCTGACTTCTATCTTGATTGTGTGCTCATGCCAAGACGGAATGTCATCATTTGATCAATGGTGCCCTTCATGGTTTTCCACCAATAAGACATTCTTATCTCTTTCTCTCAACTTACTATCGTCTTATGGTGCCCGTGAGGGTTTTCACTCATAAGACTCTCTCATTTTTTTTATTTTTTATTTTTATTTGTAACACACCGTAGGTCACAATGTCATGTCTCAGCCCTTGGAGAATTGAAGAACATGATTATTGTTTTATTCAGTGATTAGACCGAACCCCAATGAAGGGCTGCCTACGTATCCTCTTAGGAATCAGGTCGAACGTAGTTCAATGAAACTTTTTTTTTTTTTTTTTTTTTTTTTTTTTGGCACCAGACAAGTGGTGTTTGAAATAAAGGAGGATACATTTTTATCCTCTCATCTTGAGAATGTCAATCATGAGAGTGTCATAACAAAGAGTGTTAGCGTAGTATCTTTTGATCGAATCTGCGTTAACAATTGTGTCGATCGCCTTTCCCTCCATATTTGCCAGTTGCAAAGCTCCTTTTGATAGCACTTGTTTAATAACATAAGGGCCTTGCCAATTTGGGGCAAACTTTCCTTTGGCCTCGTCTTGATGGGGAAGGATGCGTTTCACAACAAGTTGACCGACTTCAAAATTTCTTGGGCGTACCTTCTTGTTATAAGCTCGAGCCATCCTCTGCTGATATAATTGACCAAAGCAAATTGATGTCAACCGTTTTTCGTCTATCAGTGCTAATTGTTCTAACCTTGATTTAACCCATTCCGTGTCCTCAATTTCTGCTTCGACAATGATTCGAAGAGAAGGGATTTCAACTTCTGCGGGTATGACAGCCTCAGTTCCGTAAACCAATAAGTAAGGAGTTGCACCGACTGACGTACGAATAGTGTGCGGTATCCCAAGAGAGCAAATGGTAGTTTTTCATGCCACTGCCTAGATCCTTGCACCATTCTCCTAAGAATCTTCTTGATGTTTTTATTTGCCGCTTCAACAGCCCCATTTGCTTTGGGTCGATAAGGGGTTGAATGACGATGAACAATTTTAAATTGCTCCAAACTTCCTTCATCAGGTGGCTGTTGAGATTCGCTGCATTGTCTGTAATAATGATTTTTGGTATGCCGAAACGACATATGATGTTTGAATGAACAAAGTCCACCACTGCTTTCTTGGTGACTGATTTGAATGTGACAGCTTCCACCCATTTGGTAAAGTAGTCGATAGCAACTAAAATAAACCGATGCCCATTAGATGCTTTCGGCTCAATCGGCCCAATAACGTCCATTCCCCAAGCCACAAAAGGCCACGGAGCAGACATAGGGTGCAACTCTAAAGGGGGTGAGTGAATCAAGTCGCTATGAATTTGGCACTGATGGCACCTGCGTACAAATCGAAAGCAATCTCGCTCCATGGTCAACCAATAGTACCCTGCCCGGATAATCTTTTTTGCTAGAACATAACCGTTCATGTGAGGGCCACAAACCCCTGAATGCACCTCATTCATAATTGTTTCTGCTTCTTGAATATTCACACATCGCAATAGATTCAAATCTGGAGTCCTTTTATATAAGATATCGCCACTCAAGAAGAACCCATTGGCGAGTCGCCTGATAGTTCTTTTTTTATCTCTATCAGCATGTATTGGATATTCTTTAGCTTTTAAAAACCGTTTAATGTCGTGATACCAGGGCTCACCGTCTGGCTCTACTTCAATTATATTGCAATAACCATGTTGATCCCTAACTTGGATTTCCAACGGGTCAATATAGGTATTACCCGGGTATGGAAGCATCGAGGCTAGGGTGGCCAAAGCATCAGCTAACTCATTGTGAAACCTGGGAATGTACCTGAATTCAATGGACTTGAATCTTTTGATGAGGTTTTCTAAACATTGTTTGTACGGCATGAGTTTAATGTCTCGAGTCTCCCATTCGCCTCGGCTTGTCGAATGAGCAAATCGGAATCCCCTAAAACCACCAACTCCTGCACATCCAGATTTATTGCCATATTCAAACCCATGATGCAAGCTTCGTATTCTGTTGTTTGTTGGTAGAAAAGAATCGAAGTCGTGCTGTGGCAGGATAATGACATTCGTTTGGTGAGATAAGAACTGCCCCAATTCCTACTCCATTTTTGTTGACAGCCCCATCAAAATATAATTTCCACACGTGACCATCATTAGGAATTTCTTCCTCAATAGAGTTGATTTCTTCATCAGGGAAGTATGTCCTTAGGGGCTCGTATTCGTCATCGACCGGATTCTCTGCTAAATGATCGGCCAACGCTTGTGCTTTCATGGCGGTGCGAGTGACATAAATAATATCAAATTCCGTAAGCAAAATCTGCCATTTTGCCAACCTACCTGTTGGCATGGATTTTTGAAAAATATATTTCAAAGGATCCATTCGAGATATAAGATAGGTCGTGTAGGACAAAAGATAGTGTTTCAATTTTTGGGCAACCCAAGTCAAAGCGCAACAAGTCTTTTCTAACAGAGTGTACTTTGCCTCATAGCTTGTGAACTTTTTGCTCAAATAATAAATGGCTTGTTCCTTTTTTCCTGTAATGTCATGTTGTCCTAAAACGCAACCAAATGAATTATCCATCACTGAGAGATATAAGAATAACGGCCTATCAGGTTCTGGTGGGACCAATACCGGAGGGTTTCTAAATATTCCTTAATTTTGTCAAAAGCCTCCTGACACTCACTTGTCCATTTGATAGCAGCGTCCTTTTTCAACAACTTGAATATCGGCTCACATGTGGCGGTGAGTTGAGCAATGAACCTGCTGATATAGTTTAACCTTCCCAGAAAACTCATGACTTCAGTTTTGGTTTTTGGAGGTGGCAATTCTCGAATGGACTTTATCTTAGAGGGGTCCAATCAATACCTCTTCGACTAACTATAAAACCCAAAAGTTTGCCAGATGGCACTCCAAATGCACATTTAGCTGGATTAAGCTTGAGGTTGTACTTTCTCAATCTTTCGAAGAATTTTCTTAGATCACGTACATGGTCGACTTGCGTTCTAGATTTAATGATGACATCATCGACATATACCTCAACTTCTTTATGCATCATGTCATGGAATATGGTAGTCATAGCTCTCATGTAGGTTGCTCCCGCATTCTTCAGACCGAATGGCATGACTCTATAACAATATGTACCCCATGGGGTGGTGAAAGCAGTTTTTTCTGCATCTTCTTCATCCATGAGAATTTGGTGATATCCGGCGTAACAGTCCACAAAAGATTGAATCTCGTGTTTGGCACAATTATCAACCAGGATGTGAATGTTGGGTAATGGAAAATTGTCCTTTGGACTTGCTTTGTTTAAATCTCTGTAATCAACACAAACTCTGATCTTTCCATCTTTCTTTGGTACTGGCACAACATTAGCCAACCAGGTAGTGTATTGGACAACTCTGATCACATTTGCAGTCAGTTGCTTCATGATTTCCTCTTTAATTTTATCGCTCATGTCTGTCTTAAACTTTCTCTGCTTTTGCTGGACAGGTGGAAAATCAAGATGTATTGGAAGTTTGTGAACTACTAAATCAGCACTTAAACCCGGCATGTCATCGTAGGACCACGCGAAGACATCTTTGTATTCAAATAAAACTTGAATTATGTCGTCTCGAATGTTCTGATCAATATGAATACTTATCTTTATTTCTCTCACTTCTTCAGGAGTTCCTAAATTAACCGCCTCAGTTTCACTTAAATTAGGTTTAGGCTTATTTTCAAATTGATCCAATCCCTTTTTTATTTCTTCGTAAGCTTCATCTTCATCATATTCGTCAAACTTTGGATTCATTGTTTCGAGATCAGACAACTTTTTAGGATCTAACTGTAAACTCCGCATGCATGTCATATTATTAAAGTCGACATTAACGTAACTGAAATGAAAAATAAGAGGACATATATTAGAAAGAGTAAGAACAGAGAAGATGATTGAATATGATTGGGAAACTAGAACTTCATTGCATTAAATGAGAAATGATAGAAGGGTTAACACCAAAGTGAGATAGCTAGAAGGTTTGAATTACAACCCTGAGAATAATCCAAATAAATAAATTAAAAGCAGCAAAATAAACTACCAAGACTCCCTCCTTGTAGGGAGAGGAGTGGCTTCCCAGTTGTTGAGCTGGACATTCGGGCCGATGAATTGCACATCCATGTGACTAGTGCCTTCACCCATCTGAGTCATGTTTACGTCATAAAACATTTCCTTGATACCTTGACATATTTCATCACATCATTCTGGACAGAGAAGTCTGGACTCGGTTCACCTCGAGATTTAACGAAAGATTGAGCAATATGAGGGATTGGCTTCAACAAATTCCAAACATTTCTTTTACGATCTTTTGCCCATTTTCTATCAAATCTAGTTGGATTGAAACCCAAACCGAATGTCTCTTGATTACCCATCGGATTGATGGGATCTACAATTCCTTGCAAAGACAACCCTAGTCCCTTTCCAGGTTCATAGCCGTTTTGTACCATCTGGGACACCACCATGACTGAAGCAGATGATAGATGAGGTTGTGGTATAGGCTTCCCTACCGAAAACTGATTGACTGTTATAATCTCAAAAGCCTGATAGTTGAGGGATTCACAACCTCTTTTGGCCTCAATGCATGGTATTGACGGATCTCGGGTGATTGGGAGATCATCTTCACCATGGACAATGATTTCCAGTTTGTCATGCTCAAACTTGACCACTTGGTGCAGAGTAGACGGCACAGCTCTAGCCAGGTGGATCCATGGCCTACCCAAAAGTAGATTGTAAGAAGTGTCCATGTCTATTACTTGGAAAGTGATTCCGAACTCCACTGGTCCAATTGTAACAGTTAAGTATATTTCACCAAGAGTGTCCCGTTTTGCGCCATCAAATGCACGCACACAGACATTGTTAGTACGAATTCTATCGTGTTGATTTCAACCT
Organism: Solanum verrucosum; assembly: GCF_900185275.1. NCBI lineage: Eukaryota > Viridiplantae > Streptophyta > Magnoliopsida > Solanales > Solanaceae > Solanum > Solanum verrucosum. Next base: position 1,712,863 of record NW_026020680.1, read on the forward strand.
TTGTATAGTAGAAAGAGGGCATATGTCTACACCTGATCCTCCATCGACCATGACCCTCTTCACATAGTGTTCTTCACATTTCACGGTTAAATGTAACGCCTTATTATGCCCAGATCCTTCCAAAGGCAATTCATCATCAGTGAAAGTGATTCTATTTACCTCAAATATTCGGTTGGTCATCTTTTCCAAGTGACCCACCGTGATACTTTCTGAGATATGTGCCTCATTCAAGATTCTGGTCAAAACTTCACGATGCTCTTTAGAATGTATGAGTAATGACAACAAGGATATCTGAGCGGGTGTTTTCCTCAATTGATCAATAACAGAATAATCTTGAGCTTTCATTTTTTTCAAGAACTCTTCAGCCTCCTCCTCAGTGACAGGTTTTTTAACCGGCAACTGATTTTCTTTGGCTTGTTTGTCTCTTCTTAATTCTTCTGGAGCATAACACCTCCCAGAACGAGTTAATCCTCTTATTTCATTTGTCTCTTCAACAATTTCCTTTCCCTTGTGGGTAACAACGACTTTGTTGTAATTCCATGGAACGGTCTTGGTGTTTGTCATCGGAAGTTGTGTTGCAATTTGTATCACAACTGGCTCTTTCACGCTTTCTTGATTTTGACCAAATGCTCGAAGCTTACCAGGAATGTATAATTTTGGTCCATTCAATGGTACTTCTCTTCTTTTTACAGCTCCAGGGACATACAACACAAGTTTTCTCGAGTCTCCAAAATTTGAACTTGCACCATTCACAATTATCGGTGCCTTTTGTATGGGTTCTAAAACCATACTCGACTCTTCTTTTGAATCTCTGCTTTCCATTTTTGTTCTACATGTTTGCTCACAATCTTCATAAATGTCTACCATCCCCACAATATGCTCCTTATTGTGAGCAGGGAGTGGTTATTGGTGACATTTGGCGCCTCCTCATTACGTATCTCAATTACCTTATCCTCAATCAACTTCTCAATGACTCTTTTTAGAGTCCAACAATTCTCTGTGCTATGACCTGGAGTGTTAGCGTGATACTCACATATAACAGTTGGATCAAAGCCTCTTGCATTCGGATTGACAAAATAGGGATTGACAGGTTCAACCAATCCTAATTGTACTAATTTCCGCAACAAACTCGTATATGACTCTCCAATTGGGGTAAAGTTTTCTTTTCGACCTTGTTCTCTTGTATAATCCATTCGGGGACGTGGATTATGGGGTGCCTGAAAATTTTGTTGTTGGGGGCGAGAACCTTGTGGGGCAGGTGCCCGCCATTGTTGGCGCTGAGGAGGTCGGACATATGCTTGAGTGTTGAGAACTGCATATTGGGATGGGTAATAATGTTGAGGAGAATTAGATTGTTCTTGTTGGACTTGAACATAAGGGTGGTTCATGCCCATTTGAATACCTCTCGATCCAGACGTCATCATGGACCCTTCTTCTTTCTTTTTTCGATTTACAAAATTACCTGACCCGCTTTGTATTGCTTGTGTGGTAGCTCTAATGGCTGTCTGGCTTACAATTTTACCCGATTTTATGCCGTTCTCTACCACTTCTCCGATCTTAATTGCTTCGGCGAAAGGCTTCCCCATTGCAGCAAGAAGGTAATGAAAGTAGTCAGGTTCTTGTGCCTGGAGAAAAACATCAATCAATTCATAGTCTTTCATCGGGGTTTGACTCTAGCCGCCTGCTCCCTCCATCTTATGGCATATTCCCTAAAGCTTTCAGACGATTTCTTCTTCATATTAGCTAGGGAATTGCGATCCGGAACGATATCAATATTGTATTGGAATTGTTGGACAAAATCTTGCGCCATGTCATCCCAGACATGCCATCGAGAAATATCTTGATCGATAAACCATTCTGAGGCTACACCCGTTAGACTTTCTCCAAAGTAAGCCATAAGAAGTTCTTCTTTTCCTTCGGCTCCCCTTAGCTGATTACAAAATCTTTTCAAATGAGCCACTGGGTCGCCATGACGTTATACTTATCAAACTTTGGAGTTTTGAACCCTATAGGCAAGTGAACATCTGGAAACATGCATAAGTCCTTGAACGAGACACTTTTGTGTCCTCCCAGCCCTTGCATATTCCTTATGTTTTGCTCCAAACTCCTCATTTTTCTTGCAATTTCTTCATGTTCCTCGTCCTTAATAGTTTTTTCAACCTCAACGGGGGTACTGTATTGATGAGTGTGGTGGTAAGAATCAGGAATTTTGAAAGTCAATTTAGGGGCCTGACCTTGGCCATATTGATCTTTGGGTATAGGATCATCATTGGATTTTTGTACTAGTGTTGGTTGAGGATTTGCATTAGTTTGCACAGTTGGCATGAAGAGTGGATTATTCATCATGGGTGGATTCAACGGGTGTACCGAGGAAGTTCCAGCAGTATTAGATGTGTTAACGTAGGGTCCAAATCCAGGTGGATAAATCGGGTCACTTGTTGAGACTTGAATGGGGAATGGCATATTTACATTCAGGTATTCCCGAATTGAAGATGGGGGAGCCTGCCCATTCATCCAAGCTTCATACATTTCGGCCATCTGTTGTCTCAACATCTTGACCTCTTCTACAGATACTGACTCTTGTGCAACCATTTGATTTTGGACTTCATCATTTCCCGACTCTGTTCCGTCTTTGCGTGTCATTTTTGCTTTCCCTTTTAATCTTGTGTTATATTGATGAGATGCCAGCTTTCTTCACAAACCAACCACCTTTAAACTCTTTCTCTCTTATATATAAAAACAAATGTGTTAGGATTCAACACTTTGCAATATTAATAACACGTTGTATGTTATGCACCTAAATTATTCCTATTTCTACAATGAGTTTTGGAAGACTTTTATGTTTCATCCCGGCTTTGGACGACTTGCTTATGTCTTTTAGTCCCATATTTTACTTATCTGAATATTTTGAACGCATTTTGATCGAACCTGTTGAAGGTTGCCTACGTATCATGTTGAACATGAATCAGATCATTACGTAGTTCGTGAAGAAGAATTATTAAAAAAAAAGAAAACACGACATTTATTTATATGAAGATATCATTCAAATCAAAATGTTCTTAAAATAAATAACCAAAACATCAAAGTACTTAAAGATTGAAACAAACTTCGACAAAAAATGAAAATAAAAGAAATAATAATAATAATTTAAAAAAATCCTTCTCCAATATTTCTCGATCATCAGTTGCCCCCTAGGCTAGAGTAAACCTTGTACAAAGCTTTTGGCAGATGTGGGGCCAGTGCACGCGCATGTCGACCCAGGCTCTCATCACTCCGATGTAGATAACCACCATAAACATCAATCAAGCTCTCTGTCAGCTGAAGCACTTGTCCTTTGGCCTCCTCCATATTCTCGTGACAATTCTGCAACCATTCTTGAGTAGTATCAACCCTGTGGGTCAAATCCTCTTCATGTGCCTGAAGCTCTTCGATTTGATTATGAAGTTCTTCACGCTCCCCCATCCATTGGTTTCTCTCGATTGCGACTTCTGTTTGATACGATGTGAAACGCTTTGCTATGTCTGTTTCTCGTCCCATCGAAGCTTTTAACTGATTTTGTAGTCTAGCCTGTGTGTGCATTAGGAGGGTCTTTTCTTTTTTATACTCCTCCTCTTGTTGCTCCATAGCGCCTGTGACAATGCCCAAATCCTCATGTAAGGTTCGAATGGTGGATTGATGTTCTTTTTCAGCCCTTTTCTGAATCAACGTAACTCTTTCTTTGAATATTGCATCACGTTGAGCCAACTCTTCTCTAGCATTCTTTAGATCATTACTGAGGATATCCAGAGTAGACCTGTAATTTCTTTCCACCTCGAGCCGAGCTTGCATGATTTTGACTTCAATTTCCTCTTCTCGATCTCTAAGTTCTCGCGCTGATCCTTCGGGCATTACTTTGAAGGGGGCTTGATCAAAGAACCAATGGAGGTATGAGGGGTCTACTTCTCCTTCAACACGATCGTCTACCATAGCTTTCGAGCTTAAAGTTCGACTACCACCCCAAATCTTTTGAGCTTCTGATTCTCGATCTCTATCTTCAGACAACACCTCCCATACGAAACTATGTGTATCCTCGGCCCTAGGTAAGATTTGTTTTTGTCCTAGTTGGCGTAGCACCCGAAGGGGTATGTACGGTTGGAATCCTCGAAGGCCTGTCAGAACAAAGAATGGACGATAGGAAGACATAACAATTACCTCACTTGCAGGGAACCAATGATAGTTCCATGTAATATCAGATGCAGTTAATTTAAGAAGATAATGTCTCCACGCTTTGACACCTTTTGGCAATTTGCCTACTAATTCCTTCATCCTGTCTGGGTGGCTCAAAATATAATTCGTCCTTTCAAATTTGAAATCTGTCGCAAAACGATGGCGATACAAGTGCTCCAAAAACCACATTTGCAATAGAATGCTGCAACCTTCAAAAAAGTCTTCCCCTTCTCTACATTTAGTCAAAGCACGATAAATGTCAGCCAACATCATTGGCAAGATAGTGGATTTCTTTTTCTTCATCATAACAGCGACTATTCCCGACAGACGAATACTGATTTTTTTATCCCTTCTTGGAAAAACCATGGTTCCCAGAAAGGCCACCATGAATGCTTCTTGTCTATGTTTTTCCCAAGTAGGGAGGTGTTGCCCATTTTTAAGTTGTTTCCCGTAGTCTGAAAATCCTTCTTTCTTTCCATATCTTGAGTATAGAAATTCCAAGGAAACCAAACCATTATCGAAACACTCCTTATGAGGATAGATGATGTGCATTTGTTCTAAAAATTTGTTCCCGCTGACGTTTCTTGGGGCTATGAGTGTTTTGCTTCGGAGATCCTTGCCTAACCCTGTGAAACCACCCAACTCCTCCAATGTAGGCGTCAACTCAAAATTGCTAAAGCGAAACACATTGCTTGTAGAATCCCAAAAAGGGATCAAAGCCTCGATCAAATCTCTGTCAGGACTAAATCTCATGATATCTGTGAGGAAACCAAGATGTTTGAATATCTCAGTTCGCCTAAACTCATGCATATCGTTCCACCAAGCCATGAGTAGTGGTGGGGTTTTATCCGTGATCATGAACTTTGGGGGATCATTAACCATTTCGACTGCTTCATCCCTTGGTCTTTTATCACATCTCATAGATTTCATGGTTATCTGGTTAGGAAAAGAAACTCGCGATTTAAAACCAAATTTAACTTATGAAATTTTGATAATTCGAAATCATTTGTTGAAGTAGTAAAAATAAAAAAAATATATATATATGAAAAATGACTCAGAATGCCTAAAGTGGTCATTGTTTCGAAAACGACTTTTGTTGACCTTCCTTAAGGGAAGCCTAGGTTGGTTTAAGAGAAAATGATCGGATAAAGAGATAATTTTGACAAGTGAATCATGAAGAACAGAAAGAAAAAGAAATAAAAAGAAGGTGGATATGCCTTATTTGAAACAAATTTAAAGACATACATATATATAATAATTTATTTTATTGCATTATTATTATTTTTTTTTTTTTACTATAACCTTTTTTATTTATATATTTATTTTTTATTTTTATTTTTATTTGTTGTAAAAACTTGATGTTTTGATAAAAGCGAGAATACAATTGAGGGTTATATATATATATATATATATATATATATATATTATTTTCACTTTGTTTATCTTGAATTATTTGCTGGAAAAAAAATAGACGTTTCTTCTTTTAGTCAATTATTTAAAGCCGGTCAACATTTGTTATAGTCTTTCACATGATGCAACAAGTAGCACAAAAATGTACATGATGGTCTCAAGAACAGGTACCTGTCCTAGACAGACCCGGCCCCCATGCCGAGTCTTGCTAAGTTAAATGCACGTGATGCAGATAAAGCGGAATCTAGTAAGGATATCATGTATGGAGGTTTCAGTTCTACTAAGGTTAAACTTGTGGAGCAAGGTATCTAGACTGGCTGTAAAACGAGCGGACAACTCGAGTTAGGGAGTAGCAACGTACCGGTAGCAGCGCTTTCCGGCTTTGTGCATGGGTGCTCCCTATCCTAAACATGTATGACTAAATATCCTTCACCATGGACCGAAGATCCACTGGCTATCTTAACAGAAGTGGGGTGCGCAGTCGCAATTCCCATACTTGTATTATAGAAGACTCAGAGGGGTGCGCGAGAGAAGACAGTTATAATGCAATGCAAATAATATTAAAATAGTAAACAATTAGCACATTCAGCCAACAAATACAATATCCAAAACATAAATAATTAAGTAAATAGTCATATATAAGTCAATATTATAAGCTCGAATTCTGGTTATTCCCCGGCGGAGTCGCCATCTGTCACACCCTTTTTTTCCTCAATATTTAATTTAAGTATGTTTTGAAAGAAAAAGAGTTTCTCCAATTAAAGTGACATTTTTGAAAAGGGATTATTTTATTATTCAGAGTCGCCACTTGGAATTGAGTTTTGGTGTTCCAAGTCACCTTATTATTTAAACCCCTAATCAAAAGGAAATTTGACTCTTTATTTTTATTGGTCTGCGAGAACAAAGATCGGGTAAGGAATTCTGTTGACCAAGGGGAAGGTATTAGGCACCCCTCGAGTCCCGTGGTTCTAGCACGGTCGCTTCATTGACTATATATGACTTAAATTAATTTTCAGATATTGTATTATTAACTTAATAATAAAAGTTATTTACCTCATTATTTGGTTTATTTTAAACCTATTTATATTATATTAATATATTTTCGTTAATTAAAAAGAATGTATATCACATAAATTTATTCAAACATAATAAAGTAAAATTAATAGATGGATATTTACAAATCTTGATTTGTCTGGTAATTTCTTTTCTTCTCCTTTTCTTTTTCATGTATTTGTATTTATTTATTTTTTTATTGTGGATAGAAAATATATGGGTATCTAATTGCTAGGAATTAGAATTTGTGTGGGATTGAAATTTTTTGAGTTTGAGTATTTTAGGATTGTATTTTCTTAGTTAGATTAGAAATAGAAATAAAATTTTTATGTGATTTGGAATTAGTTTTAGCAAGAAATTCTAAATAGATTAGGACTATTTTTTAGAAAGATTTTTTCCTTCTTAATTTTTTAATTTTTTTTTCTTTACTTTTTATCCCTTTTTTGACGTTTTGGTTTTATTAATTATTATTTTATTTTTTTATTTTTGTTTTGTCTCTTTGTATTATTTATTTTTTTACGTTTTTTTTTTTTACTTTATCCTTTATTTATTTATTTTTAATATTTTTTTTATTCTTTTTGGACATTCTGTTTCTCGTCTTCTTCTTCTTTTTTTTGTTGTTGTTTATTTTATTTTATTGTTTTAATCATCTTACGTTTTCTGTTTCATTTTTTCTTTATTATTATTCTTTTTGTTCTTCTTACTTTTTGGTTTAACTTTTTTTTTGTTTCTGTTACGCTCTATTTTTTATTATTATTCTTTTCGGTTTACGTATGTTCTGTTTATATATATATATATATATATATATATATATATATATATATATATATATATATATATATATATATTTATGCTTTCTCATTTTTAAAAAAAATTAGTTTTCTTAATTATTCATTATTTATTTTTTTAACCATAAATCTCTAAACAAATATTCATATATCCTCTTAATTATATATCTTAATAATTCGAATTAAAGCGATAATCATCTTAACACTTATTCTAAAGGCAAACTATTTTTTTTTATCAAAAATAATATATTAAAAAAAAGAAGAAGACTAAAACACATTCCTCATAGGTTTTCTAAAGCATTAATTTATATCCTAATCTAACAAGTCTACAAATAATTTCAACAAAAAAAATTCTTAAGTGAAAACTAAGGTCCAAGAAACATTAGCTATTCAAAATTAAATATCACGAAACCAATTTCAATATTAATTACATCTAAAGAGCATAAAACAATAATTAAAAAAAATGTATGATACATCTTTTATTTTTATTTTTATATTATTCTAAAGCAAGAAACTTAAACGGTTACGTTTTTCTAAGCATTCATAAATTCATCACAAACAATGGTAGATAATAATAACATGCGACTCAGAAAACTTCATATTATTGGAATCAAATTTCGTACGAGCATTCCAACTACATTATGCGAGAATTTAGAGTTACCTCGCTGCGAAAATCGATACCACAAAAACAACTGCTACTATCTACTGATTTCCAAAGTTAATAGCTAATATTAACTTTAAAGAGCCACGAATCCGAAACCTTGAGTGAAACCTTGAACGCTGACTTAATTTTCAAAATAAAACTCACTTTTTGTTATCTTTTTCTCTCTGTGATTTTTTTTCTGTGTGTCTGTGTATGTCTATGTGTATCCCCTTTTTTTCTTTACTGAGCGTATGTTTTTATAATAGTTTGGGGTGTGAGTCTGGTGCTAATTAAAAGGAACGTGATGGAGTGGGATTAGGATTTAATTTAAAATTTAGTTGAGAATTTTTAGGATTGAGATAAAGGAAGAAAAAAAGAATAAAATAAAATAAAGAAAGAATGAACAGAAAAAGAAAGAAAAGAAAAAAAAACGTGTAAAAATAAAAAAATAAAAAGAGAAAAAGAGAAAAGATCGTGCAAGAGGGGAAGAAAAGAAAGAAAAAAAAAATAAAAAATAAAAAAATAAAAAAAAACTAAATGGGAGGAGGATTTTTAGTAAATAAGTTAAGGAAGTTGGGGGTAATTAGGATAAAGGTAAGGTAATTTGAAATTTTTAGGACTCTTCTTTTTATTCTTTATTATTATTATTATTTTTCCTTCTACTTTTCCATGATATATACGACTATTATTATTTTTTAGACTAGATAAAATTTGAAAGATTAAAACAAAATACGTTAAATTCAAAAGCTTTCTTTATTAAACTTTAAACATAAAGTGAGCTTATAATTTGTTGTAATTTTCAATTTATTTTAAATATAACCCTACTGAAATAATAATATTTAAGTATTAAAATTGAGCGTAAAATTTTTATGTTTTGGTCAAAAATTAGGTGTTCACAATAGATAAATTATTTTGATTTATATTTCCAAATGACATATATGGCAAGAAATGTGATCTAAATGCCTTAAACTAATTCAAGTCAATTTGTTTAGTTTTCTTTACTTTTAAACATTTCAATATATATAGTTGAATAAATTGCTACTTTGTTTGGAAAGAATAAACTTTTCCCCTCCAAAAGTTTGTCATTATACCAAACTACAATTTTGTACTTTGTCACTTTCAACTTCATCTATATACAAAAGATATTTTGGACTAGGAGAAAGATGATGCTATTCCTTCTTTTGTTTTTAGCTTAAATTGTAACTTTTTATTGATGTCATCTCTCATTGTTGTATCCAGCTATTTTCATTAAGAAATTTTAAGAATTCTAAATAAAAAAAAAAAAACCTCATAGTAAGAGTGACTTGATTGTTAAAAAATATAATACAATTTATATAAGATTATTTTTAAGTTTGAATTGGTTATTATGATTTATTTCTGTTTAACTATGTAAAAATAAAAATAGTAAAAACACTTTAAATTTTACTAAACATATGTTTAGTTGTTCAATACTATACAAGTTTAAGTGCATATTTGTGCACATCCAAAGTTAAAGAATATAGAAGCCAGATGAACTCAAATTATAGAACATATTTATGTACTATGCCTATAAATTAAGTTTTTTCTACCTATTTTTATGTAATAGAAAGTAGTTGAGAGTAGCATAAATGCATCGAAAATTTATTAAGATTATGAATAAATTATTTTCAGCTTTTTACTTCGACTAGATATATACTCATATCTACCATAGCAAATTTAAATTATATCAAACAAAAAAAATTGAAATACGGCTATACACATAATTTAAATTAGCATTCATATAGGCGATTGTACATGTTTAATGTAATACACTTTAATTTCTTCTTGCATGATAAAATTTGTAATTTTCCTCTTTTGACATATTAATTTTTTTAAAATTAAAATATAAGATTATTAGAAAGGGAATATGCCTTTTCTTCAAGGAGCTAGGTATCTTTTTTTTTGGGTTAATAGAAAGGTTTAATATACTCATATTGTTTGTTTCTCATATCCATAAACTATTATTGCTTTTGTTCATGCTTGTCCTTTCTTGCCCTAAGGGATAAATTCTATTACCATCTTTTGGTTATCAAGTGTGTTTCTTTATTTCCATTTATATTATTATAATTTTTATTTTGCAGCTTTTTGATTTATCAAACGTCCTCAAACGATAATTAAACGTTTGTAAAATAAAATAAAATGAAACTTATGTAGTATTAACGCTCTCCATGCCAATTCCCACCTCTTGTTTGAAAATCCTAATTTTTTGAGTTTCACGGTTAAACTTTTTTACTATGCAACACTCTTTACAAAAATAAATACATAATACATATATCTCTAATATACGATAGCATTTTTTGATCTTCCGTTTTAATCTTTGTTTTTTCAAATAGCTAGAACCTAATTTGGTTTTTGATTTAAATTCTAGTTTCAAGTTTGCGATGAATCGTTTGATTAAATTAGGTTACTATTGAGAATTTTAGTAGTTGTTTGACTACGTACTCTTGGTTTGCCTGTCTCATACATTTTGAAAATATTTTTAAAGATATATAGTTAACAAATTTAAAAGAATAATTACATGCTCAAGTATCTATAGTGGGTCAAACTAACAATTTTTTAAAATCTCTTTAAAAATGATTCCTTTTTGTTTTTAAATTCGTAGTTTGGGGGTGGATTTGCAAAGTCTAAAAGTTTTATGAAGTGTTGATACATCACAAAGTTTCCACGTGTACTTCTTCACAGCTAAGTGAAGTTCCTGGCAATTAATTAATTAGGCATAAACCTCACGTTTCAAGTGTGAAAATTATTGCATCAACTTTGACTTAGAATTTTTCTTTTATGTCAATATTACTGTTTATGTATTTATCGGAAAATGGCATAGTTGAATTTATATGAGATTAAAGACGTGTGTTTTTAGCTTAACTTGTAGTTTTTTTCTCTAAAAACCACTAAACCCCACGGGAGGCACTCCATACGGTCAGTGGCGTACGCAAAAATTTTCGTAAGTGGTGTTACCTTTTAAAATGAAAAAAATAAATTAAAAAATAATGGCATACCATATTAAAAAGAAATATATATATATATATATATATATATATATATATATATATATATAAATAAAATCCTTTTTTGAAATTGTAAAGTTCTGTATTTATTTCTATTAAGTTATAACTTTTTTCTAGTTGTGTATCAGATAAACTTAGCTCTAATAATTCAATTTCTTCAATAACATGTATCTTAGTACAATTACATTCTTTTCCTTTATAGATTCTGTCTTTCGAAGTATAGTCTTTCCATAGGAGTATTTAACCTTGCATCTTCTACTCTTGTCTGTGATCGGAACAAAGTGTTTCCCAATAATGTATGTAAGTATATATCTTTGTCTTTTTGCCCACTGTTACTTGAACTTGAACTGGATGCCTTGTCTTTGTTCTTATATGTACTCATTCTGAAAATAAATAATTAGGTTTCATAAGTCTGCTTAGTTGATCTGCTAAGGAATTATATTTTCCTTTTATATGCTCTAAAGATATATTGTATATTGATGTAGCGTCTAAAAAATTTAGCCATCTTCTTTTACTACTATTTTTTCCTTCTATTTTCTGGTGGAATTTTACAATAGCCTCACAATCAGTTCTTACCAAAATTTCTTTTTTATTAATAATAAATAATTTAAAATTATTTAATCCATATATGACTGCTAGAATTTCTGCATCTATGCTACTCATGTTTCCTTTCTCTTTGTTCTTTCCACTGTGATAGGCGCAAATTTTTTCATCTTTCTTGTCTCCATATTTATTGTTCTTTGTCTTTAATACTGCTCCCCATCTTTCTAGACTTCCGTCAGTTCCACTATTGGGTAGTCAGTTTCTAGTGGGAGGGCTAAATCTGGTATATTTTTAACCATTTGTTTAAGCTTTTGTACTAATTTTATGTCTTCCGTATTGAATGTCTTTTGTTCATGAATTCATGTCTTAGAATATAAGGATCCGCCTATTTTTCCTAGGTCTTTTATAAAATTTTGTGCATAATTTAATATTCCTAGAATTTTTTGTAAATCTTTAGTATTATCTAGTTTATCTGGCATGTCGAGGACCTTTTTTGCTATATGGGGTTGTAATTTTATCTTTCCATTTCCAATTTCTACCCCTAGGAATTTTATAAGATTTTTACATAATTTCATTTTCTTTTTGCTAATTGTAATTCCATTGTCTATAAATAATTTAAACACCGTTTGTAAATGTCCTAGATGTTTGTTGGTATTATTACTAAATACTAAAATATCGTCTACATATACTAAAATAAAAATTTTATAATCTCTAAATATATTATCCATCTTTCTTTGAAAGATTGGAAGAGCTGCTTTTAAACCGAAGGGCATTACCAACCATTCGAAATGTCCCTCTGGGCAAGTAAAAGCTATCCATTCTATACTGTCTTCATGCATTTTGACTTGCCAGTATTCGGATTTACAATCAAACTTACTAAAAAAAATTATTCCTTGTATTCGATTTATTAATTCTGATTTGTCTGGCAATTTATATCCATCTATTCTAGTATTGTCATTAAGTCTTTTATAGTTTATTACCATTCTAGCTTTTCCTCTTAATATTTCATTATGATTTCTTACCATAAATGCGGTTGACCTATGTCGGGCGCTACGGGGGTGCATTACGCCAGCTTTCCTTCAAGTAAAATTCTGACGAACTTTTGATCTCGTTTTCTGATCCTAAATCGTTTTAATTCGATTCTTTTTCTCAAATTCACTTTAGATTCAATATGTACCCAAATCATATACACAAAATCTAACTCAAACAACTCAAGTAAATAACACTTTAACATCAAGAAACTCCTTAATCCCAACTCATATTCAAGAACGAAATCAATTCAAGAATAACTATCAAGAACATCAAATTCTCAATCTTTTTGGGACGAAAATATGTTGAATTAAACATGCTTGGCGCGTGGGTGAACTAACCCAACGCTATGTGATCTCACATAAGCTAATCTCGACGATCACCCCCGACAAAATCCACAAGCTAATCTCGATGATCTTGATGAATCTTGCCCTTTCTCCTTCTTCTTTTCTCTTCTCCTTAGCCCTAGCGTGAAATTCCAAATTCTAAAACTGACTAAATTCTGATTTGACCCATATTAAACTCCTAAAAATGGATTAAAATAATAGGGCTATGAAAAGACTAAAATACCCTTTAAAAATCCGGATTGGACATTTCCTTAATCCAACAACCCTACTTCCAAAGGGCATAACTTACTCATACGAACTCGGAATCGCGCAAACTTGGCGGCGTTGGAAAGATCACTCCAAGATATTTCCAACCATATCTGGATCTACACCTAAATCATCCTGAGTTAGGAGTTATGTTCATTTGAAGTTGACCAAAAACTCACTTTTCCTAACTTAAACAATTTTCCAAATTTTCATTCTTTCCAAAAATGACTATTTCCAATTATTAGCTTCTTCCTAGTTATTTCAAATCGCGAGATGTTACAACCTTGACGAAGAATCTTGGAAGAGAACCCTAACTTGGTGTTTCTTGGAGAGTTCTTGAGAGTTGAAGTTTAAGAGTGAATCAGAGGGTTTAATAATGACAACTTTTGATTTCCTATACATTTAGGGCCATTTAGGTAACTCCCAAAGGTTTAAGGATAAAAATATCCTAAAAAAATAGAAACATGTGAATTTTGAGCCTAGATCCACGTAGGCTCCTTGCGATAGAGCTGGAAGATGAAATTTTATTCAAGTGGACAGTGACGTTCGCTTCCTCTCTATGAAACAGACCTGGTCGCGGAATAGGCAGCGTCTCTGATTAAACAGTCATAACGTTTTACTGCAAACTCGAATTGACGACACTGGAAAGAAGACTTGTAGACTTTAATTTGATAGGTTATCAGTAACCTAACTCTAAGAGATTTAGTCGGTTGAAGTTGACCCTTATATGAACTCATGCAAAAACTTAGCCGATAGAAATGCTTTGAACTTGGCTTGGTGTTAGAGGTTCCTTATGACCCTAATTCATATCTAATATACTTCAAATACTTAGGAAGGAACCTTGACGTCTATATGCAACTTAGAAATCATCGTATCCAAACCTTTACACATTTAAAGGATGGTTCAGATCATTGCTTAGAAGTTGTGGGGCATTACATGCTTCTAGATTATCGATCTCGATTGTGCTTTGCATTTACTTATCACATGATTCTGGGCAACTTTTTATACTTTCTTAATGAATTATTAGATTTTTGTGTTGACTTGACATGGTTCGTAACATACTTTTTACGATATAATTGTTAATTCTTATTGAGTACACATGGTTTGATACTCATACTAGTCCCTGTTACATCCTTTTAATGCAGATCTTAGCACTAACAAACCTCAAAGTTTTTTTTTATTGTCTGAGGTTGTGTCTCTTTCAAAGTTTTGGTGAGCTACTTGTGTCTAAAGCAATAATATGAATTCATCTATGTTATCTCTTAATTTTTTGGTATTCTAGATAATTTTGTAGTAGTGAACAATGATGCTCTCTTTAAAAGATCTTGTGTTGGTGAAACTAGGCTTTAGGTTTGGTTAATTTCCTCATTCAATATCTATATTTACAAAAGATGGTTTTAAAAATTATATTGTATTATATTTTTTCTTTCTCTTTAGTATTTGTTGTTGTGTTCGGTGAAGGGTTGAATTACATGTTGAATGGTTGGGGTAGGTGTCATCATAAATTTAAACTTTGAATAATGACATTACGGTTAATGTACTATCGTAAACCACAAAGGATGTTAGTGTCAAAATCGGGTGTGATGACACCTGCATTATCCCACAAAAATATATTAGCCTAAACAACCCTCGACAAGGTTAGATACGGAAGTACGAAAAAAATGAAGAACTAAACATAAAATAACATTTCAGAACTCTTAATATAGCACAATCTTTCCCAAAACCGGATGTCGTGTGTACAAGCCACTAAGTATTACAACATATTGAAAGAAAACATAAGTCTGAATGTCTACAATACTAAAATAATAAAAAGAAATGTATGTGATGTTTGTCGGGGTGACAAACAACTACCTCATAAACTCCTTAAATGAACCTCAGACAAAGATGTAAAGAGGGATGATCAAGATGAGACTCGTAACTTACACAAGTGTAGAAATCAAGGGAGTGAGTACCAAATCAACAACGGTACATAGCAAACATCCCTAATTGACCCTAATTAAAGTTATACCGAAGTCCGAACACAAGTACCCTGACACCATTTGAACCTCCAAATTTTACAACTTGCATAGAAATCAGAACCAACTCATCTTAAAAGTTTCACATTCAACAAGAACAACACAGTACAAGTAATACATAATAATCTACATATTAGAGTCTGCATAACATGATCACAACCTTTCAAGTTTAAATAACCACAAAACATAACAACTCACTCATAATAGTCACATAATGATCAAGGGGTGTAATGCAATGTGATGTGAATGTCATATAGAGTGATGCAAGTTGACATCACGTGATCCATGGAGAACTCACAAAGTCCATGCATCCGCCGAAACTATTTCCTATTTGCATAAACATCACTTGCCGAAACTATTTTCCATCGGCATAACTCATTTGCCAGTATCATTTCACATTGACATATCAATTACCCAAATCTCATAATAGTATCTCCGAACCAATGCAAATGGACATGTTCATATGCATAATTATAGGATGATAAATTCCACAACAATACCTGATCACACACACAATGATGGCACATCACAAAAGAGAGTCAAAATGACCATTCAATCCCTGTGGCACATCACACGTTATCATATTAACGAATTCATTTTTATCCCCACAAAATCATTACTAACATTCAGACAACATTTGATAACAAAGGAGTATAACATACGAGGAACTTTACCATTCCCTATTACTCGCAAACTCACAACAAGAAATACACAGTTCAATACACTTAGCAAAAGGTCAAAGAGGTGTATTTGCCTTAAAAGAGAATAAAAAATTAACTCAACACTTAAGTCTTCTCTTTACGATGGGCCTCTAAATTCATAAAATCTAATCACATGAATCCCCATAAGAAATCATGAACATCGATACTCATAAAACTTATTTTGAAAATCGGGTCCGAATCGACCCAAAAAGTCAACCCCAAGGGCTAAAGAAAATTCTAATTTTTTTATAAAAAAAAATAAAATACCCAAAGATTTTTTAAACTCACAACTGAAATTGAATAAAAAAAATGAGTTGAAATCATCCTTAAAGCTTTGATTTATCGAAAACTCAATTTCAAGAGAATTCCCCCCCCCCCCCCCCCCCTCACAACTTTGAATTTGAAACAAAGGTTTTGATGTTAAAATTATGACATCATAAGCGATAATGAAGGAAGGGAGTTAAAATTACTTATCCAATATTTTTTTCTTGAAAACCTCTTTAAAATTTCCTCCTTAAAGCTCCCATGGTCCAACAATGGTAAAATGGGAAGAAATCACATTTTGAGAATTTCATTAAATTGTTAGGTAAATTGATCTTTGCGAATGCGTTCACCCTTCCTCGATCGCAGAGATCAAATTGAATAACCCTTCGTGAACGCAGCCACTACTCCGAGAAGGCGAATGTCAACACCCTAACCCTCTGTGATCGCGGTCCAGGCCCCGCAAATGAGATGGTCAAATGAGTCAGCCTTCTACGAATGTAAAGGCTAGGCCACCCTACCCTTTGTGAATGCAGGCAATGTTATGAAAACACAAATGAGGCAGCAGAACACAGCAACACCAAGGCATAATTTTTTTAACCATAAGGGCCCTCGGGTTTTGTTTGGAATTCTGAGTACACAAATCAAATATGTTAACATACTAAGTTTGATGTATTGGACTCAATGAAACAATTAAAATACGGATTCGAACTCTCTTTTAATTGGCACCCGTTTAAGTCACAATTAATTAATGTTTGTCCAAAAAGATCAAAATGCCCTCGAAACCTTTGAAAATTGATCTGAGACCTCACGTAGGCCTAAAATCACACTATGAATCCAATGGGGTTGTCAGAAATCCAATTTAAGCATCTAAACTCTAAAGATTGACTAAAGTCAACTCTTGACCTAAATTTACTTAAACTTTCAACTCAGGGGCTCAAATCCACATAAAGGCTCTAAAACTAAAAACAACAACACTCATAGACTAAATTCAACATTTCAAAGCTGATGGAATTGACTGAGACGTTGATAACGCTCAATTACACTTCATCCAATTCTAAGTGTAGATGGTCGCTAACAAGTATAAACCCAACTAAGAGTTGGGGTCGATTCCACAGGGAGTGATACAGTAGAGAATACGATTAAGAAGTAAAATTGTGTTTTAATCGTTTGTAGCAGTAGTGGTTTCCTAACATTAAAGTAAATCACAAAGTTTCAATGATTAATATGGGGGGATTTGGGTAACCAATTTACGACTACTAAAACAGGATGTAAACAAATAGAGAGAGATCCTTGGGAGTGTGATAAGTTGAATGCTAATTTCGCGTAATGGGTGATTACTAGTTACTCAAACGTGTTTAATCTCAGTAGGTAGGCTGGATTTTGAGTGCAATAGGCATTTCTCAATCAACTATTGCGAATCAAGTGAGTTCTTTCGAACCTCAACAAGCGAAACACAATCGAACAACCCAATTCCTTAATTAATTCACGTTTTCAAGCTGAATTTGTAAGAATGCAATCAAACCCACTTTCTCAAGCTAGATTCTTAACGATGCAATCAATACAATCATGAACTAATAGTTCAACTCTAAGACTTATTTCTCAAGAAAGTATAGAGTACTAAGCTAGAATTGCATTTACAACTACAATTGCTCAATTAAAACAAGAACAATTACTTGAACCCACTTCAAAACAACAATAAAATCAGTAACTAACAACATCCATTAGCTAATTAGTGCATTCAACTACAAAATCACACTCCCAAGAATAGGGGTTTTAGCCAATCATAGTGAAAAACAAGAAATCATTACCGACGAAGTTTTCCATCTGATTTGACAATGATCTGCAATTCCCAAATATTGAAATTTAAGCTAAAAATCTCACAATCTCTACTCAAAAGTGTAAAAACAATGTTATGGAATGTAAAAACTCAAAAATGAACAATATGGGAACTCCTTCTCTTTTTTTGAAAATTGCATTTATATGTTCCCATTTCAACATGGAGTCAACTCGACAAAGTAAGTCGGGCTCGCCGAACTGGTTGGCAATTCACTGAGCGCTTCTCTTCTCGCCCTTTGGCGTGGCTTTTCACCTAGTCATTCTATAACTTTCGATGAGTTGGGTCGGCATCGTCGATCTCTTTGTCGTGTTGCCGAGTCACTTTATTGCTCGCCAAGTTAGTTTTATTCATGGGCTGGCATGTTGGAACTTTAGGCGAGCGAAAGGTCCACTCGGTGACTCACCGACCACTCGGTGACTCACCGAGTGGCTTTGGTGAGTACTAGCTTTTCTTTTCTTTAATTTTTCAGCTTTTTCGCTCCTATTTGCCTCGTAATGTCCTTGCCTTACCCTCTTAGCCTTCATTGTTGCATATTAACATTTCAACATTAGTTATGAGCATAAAATAGGCATTAAGAACACTAAATCCTTGAATATTAAGCCCTAAATGAGTCAAAATTCCCAACTCATCACGTGGTACCCAAGCCAACCATATATGAATATCTCCATACCGAGTGTGGTACCCAAACCAACCATTAGTAGATATCAGGTATGGTATCCAAGCCAACCATAGGGATATCCTTAACCAGACATGGTTCCCGATCCAACCATTAAACACATACAATCCTGTACAATCACAAACATCAAGAACAATAACACTTGAAACCACAAGTCACATAACCAGTTCATTGCATGAGATTATCCACATGTTGTGATTACATGTCTTCATATGTTTTTCCTAACATGCATTGTACAAATGATACTATAAAACAGTAGACATGCATGCATATATAGTCGGAAACATACAAACATCACCTACCTCTAATCAATCATGTTCTAAACTCTAGGTTTCCCTTTTTGATGTGTCCTGTCTTGTTCTTGGTCTAAAATAGTAAATAAATGCAACAATCAATCAACAATAACCTATTAATATTCGGATTATAACAAAATTCTAACTCCAGAAAATTCATGATCATTCTCCTCAACCAAGGGTTTTTCCCACCATGAAATCATGCCAAAACTTACCCCAAAGAGTAATATCTTATATTCTAAGGTTTAGGAATTAGTTTACAATATTGGGGAGTAACAAACCTACCTTTACTAACGAATTCCATGGGAAACTAAGTGCATACATCCCTAAATCGCCCCTCTCAAGTCCAAGAATAAAAGTGCATAAAATAAGAGGTTTTAGGGCTATTTTTGCATAAAATTTTGTTTCACCCCGCTATAGTGGTCTACATATACATGTTATAACGGACGCCTCCCTCTATATCAGAATATGCAAACTTCAGTGACTCGAAAATCCTTAAAACTCATATTTTATAACATACCTTCTTTCCTTGATGTCCCTAACTATCCATTTACGGCAAATTTGATTCCAGGAGTTCTATTCGGCGAAATTAACTTTTTCAATCCCTACGAGCTTCTTAACGTCTTGACTACAAATAACAATCAAGCATGGACGTTGCACCCTACCCATTCCCAGACGACCTAAACCGCACCTAATTCAGATTTTGTCTGAGGCTGACCTAACCTAAAATTCTTAAGTCACTATCCGAAAAGTTTTCTGACCCAAATTTTTTCACCATTTTCCTACTTATAATGATCGAGATGGATCATTACAGTTGTTGCTCTGGGGAAATGATTTTTACTTGAATTAATGGTGGAAAGAGCCTTGTTGGATAGAATGATCACGTGAATGGGCTGAGATTAAAGATTTGGTTATAATATGAGTATTGTTAGTCCATTATTCATTAATCGTGTTATTTTATTTTTGTTTTAGACCAAGAACAAGGTAGAATTCGTAGCAAAATAAAGCTCTTGTTTTTTAGAGTTTCCAAGCTTGATTCGAGGTAGGTGATGGTTGTTATTTTTTCGTTTATTCTATATGTCCATATTAACTGGGTTGTTAGTAGTGTATACATGCTATATGATTAGGGAAACTGAAAATACATTATATGAAAGGAACAATTTTGCCAATTGCATGTAATGAATGTGTTGCATGAATTTATAATGGGTTATCATTATCATTGTGGTTGTGATTGTATTGTATGTGAGGACTAGGATCAGGTGTCATGCCGACACATATTGTTGTTGGAACAGATACCACGCCGGTATAGTAACATGTGACACGGATACCATGCCGGTACAATGAAAACAAGTACCACGCCGGTACACTACCTATGAGAACAAATATCCATAGCTGACATTTTGCATACCTAAAAGAGAAAATATGTAAAATCTCTTAACTCGAAGCTTGAAGATGAAATCCTAGTTTACTGCTTGAGAAAGAATCACAAAAGTTTGTTCTTGAACTTTGAGATGAGTTATCTTGAAAAACCTAAGTTTTTTAAGACAATCTTGAATTTGAAGCCTTTATATCTTGGGAAATTGAAAAAATCTCATTCTTGATATTCTTGATCTTTAGGAGAAGGGGAATTAGAGATTTTTGGGAGTTTTTATGTGTATAAAGATGTTATTAGGTTATAAGATGGAGTTGGAGAATTCAATAGAAGGTAAAAGGGCAAGAATACTGTAACGACATGTTCCCGTCGTTAGGAAAAAACCAATGGGGAAAGAATTTGAGCCAGAAAACTTTTGAGTAGTGACTTGGAAAATTGTAGCCTAGTCCAGATTTGGACGAAATCTGAGCCAGGTGAGGTCTAGGGAAATATGATAATGAATAGGGGATTTAACTATGAATTTGATCACATAAGTGGATAGCTAAGACGTTAAGGAGCCTGTACGGCTTTACGAAATCGAATTCGGGCGATTAGAACTCCTGAAACTGATCTTGGCGTGAAAGGGTAATTTCTGAACGTCAAGGGTTAAAGGTGTGTTGCGAAATGGGAGCTTGGAACTCAAATTCTGAATTTCTGTCTCCGTGCAAGCCGCTAGAGCGGGGTTAGTTCCGCCAGGGCGGGGCCGCTGTGGCGGGACAGTCGTGACTTAAATCGAGGAAAACCCCCAAAATCATTATTTTCTGCAAACCTTCATTCTTGAGAGCTAAGAGACGACCCAAGGCTATTTCTTGACAGATTCCCATGACTTCTAGCCCAAAAGGTAAGATTATTACTCCCCTAATCCATTTTTTGATTTGTAGAACTTAGATTCTTGGGTAATTATCATTGGGGGGAGGGGTTGGCCTGAAGTTGATGGTGGTAAAAGCCCTAATTGAACTAAGATCTAGGTTTGGTCTTGGGTTAATAATTGTGTTATTTTCTGGGTAATTTAGACCTTTTTTATTGATCCTTGTGTAAATTACTCGTTTATAGACCAAAATCAAGCGAAAAGAACCCGAAAAGGGAAGACCCAACTGTCTTAGGAGGATTCAATCTTGATTTTGAGGTAGGTTATGGTTTGATTTCCTGTTTGTGTGATATATACTGGTAATTTCTTCGTTGTATGCATGCATATATGAGAATAAATAATGTAAACCGAATCTAATGTAAATGAGTATATGTATATGAATGATTACATGCCATGAACCCATTACTTGATTGTATGACTATGAGTATTGTTCATTATGAGTGTGATTGTGATTGTGGTTGTGCTGACTGGATCGGGTGTCACGTTTCGACACATATATTGGATCGGGTGTCACATTCTGACATATACATTGGATTGGGTGTCAAGTTCCGACACATATATTGGATCGGGTGTCACGTTTTGACACACTAACAATTTGGGTGTGGGTTCCATGAGAGGACCACTGTGATGATTACATTCATGCCTATTTGTCGTTGATATTGGGAACTGTATGTTGCTTTTGAAATGAACATTGATCTATGTATTATATATATGTGTTTATTGTGTTGTGATTGCTTGTCTATGTCGCTTATTGGGGTGGTCGCGTGATCCTATGTGGTTGTGTACTGATACTGCACTTGCTCGTTCTTGTTGAGTACATGGCATCTTTAGGCAGTTACTGATCGACCTCAGCTAGGAGATAACTGATTGAGATCGGATTCAAGGGTGAGCTAGTTCTTCCAAGTTGTCATGGGTCCTCTTTTGTTTAGTCCATTCTCTTCGGACTCAAACTAGTGTTTTAGATATTTCTTATGCCTGATTGGGGTTGTACCCCTTTTTCTTAGACTTGTTGAAATTAGAGTTTTGGTATAATGACTTTCAGTTCTAGGGATTGAATTTCCGCATTAGTTGTTTTATTAGACCTTTGGAGTTTATGGAAACTCCGTATTTCTTAGTCATTTAAACATGTTTCCATATCTTTAAATACTTAGTTTTTGTTAAATTGCTTGGTTGGGTTGTAGTAATGGTTCTCCCACCGGAGGGTTAGTGTGGGTGTCAATCACGGCGGTCTGGGTCGTGACAAATACCCCTCTTAAAAATATAAGATGACCTAGAAAATCGAAGAAAAATAAGACCGTTTAATGAATCACATTGATCGACTCGGCAATTTGGGGGGCCTGTCATCAAAATATTTGGCGGATTGCCAAAGTGAAGCTTTGGATCATCAAAATTAATATTTTTTGAAGATTTTCTAGCCATTTCGGCAATGCAGTTCGACAATCACCAAACTCTCCAATCCAAAAATATTCTAATAAAATAATCATAATTTTTTACTCCAGATTCGGATTAACAAAGGGTTGATGGCATTGGAAACAAGACACATAAACCTTTAATTTGATAGGTTGTGGATCACCTAACTTCTCATATATTGAGAGATATAGTCCTCTTAAGATGACTCCTTTAAGATCTCATAGAAAAACTTAATTGGTAGAGAAGTTTTGAACTCGAATTTGCACTAGAGGTCCTTTATGACCCTAATACACATCTAATACACTTTCTACCTTTGGTAGTGGATCTTAACACACATGAACAAGTAGGACATCACCCAATCCAAATTGATATGCTTATGATAAATGATAAATGATTACGATCTTTTCTAGAAGTTGTGGTGTGTTACAAAGTGCTCCACCACTTTGTATATTTTTTATGGAGGTTTTATAAGACTTGTCAAATTAGATTGCACGATAATGGCATGCCCAGTATCTTCATACCAAAATGATGGAAAAATTACCTTCACCTTTTAAAGGACCATTTTAAGGAATTCATAATCTTCGTTGTTTTATATTATCACAATGGTGACCATTATCATTTTGGCATGCTCCTGTTCTAGATTCAACCACTTATCTTCTTCTAAACTTATTATACACTTATCATATTCACACTAGAGAATAGAGCAAATTCAATGGGACAGATTTCACAATTTTTTATCAAAAATATCTATTTTGCTTTAGTTATATTATATATCAATATTGTGTGTTGGTATTTGAACTCAATGTTTTACCCATATAAAGATGTGTCATGTCATAATAAGATGGAATTTGAACCCAACATCTTATCATCATGACACACTGAAACTCAAGTCGATGTTTTTTCCCTTGATGAGATAGACTTAAATCTATTGTCTTACCCTCAACCATTGACATTATATGCCAAAAATATAATGAGACTCACCTCGAAGCTATAATAATAATACCACTTCTTGATTATATTCATAAGTGAATTATGAATTAGAGATAAAAATAAATATTATCAACCAAACATTTACAATTATAGAGCAGTACTAACATGAATTAATCAATTAGATAAATTATCTTGCTGATAGTTATACAACCATCACTCAAGAATTATTAATTTAGGACAATACTTTATAGTCATTATCAAAATTTTAAGATAGAATAAATCAGAACTTACTCCTTGATTAAAATATCAGTTTCAAAATTGTTGTTATAGATATTAAAATACCTTTTCTCTCTGATTAATTATCAAACTGACAACCATACGCAAATGAATAAAAATAATCACACCTAAAAGGCTAAAACTCCTAAATAGCCATGTCTAAAAATAGGTAAAAATAACTCATACCTTAAAGTATGAATAATGGTGAATAAACTCATTCAAACTTTCTCCTAAAACAATTCTATCAACAGTATTGTTATTTTTAATTTGTGAGACTCAGTGTTAATAATATGTTATAAAATTAAATTAAAACAGTAACAATATTAAATAATATAATAAACAAAAAATGTAAAAGGCAAGAGAAAGATTTTCTTATTAATTTTTGTCATACAGTTCCAAATATTCAAGTCTATACGACGTATTCATAAGATGTTCGTTAATAAGAATACATCAAGTAACTCAAAGGAGGTCATAAATATGACATTAACCTTTGAGAACGTGGAAAGATTATGAGGGTTCTGGGATATTAATGAGGATATAATGAAGATGTGATTATAACTATTGTAAAGGTGGAACATAAAAAAAGTTATGGCCATCCACAATTATATAATAAAAATAATATTTACAACAAGATGAAGTTTCTTAACTTTTCGTATTCTACCGTGTTTCACACATTCCACCTTATTAATATTGTATTATGTTTTTAATTTTTTTTAAATTATAAATATCTTTAATTTTGAGATTTAGAGATAAATAATTTTTGAGTATTTTTCAAATCTACAACAACCAAATAAGATTTAAATGTCATATATTATCATACGCATATAATAATTGATCACTAATAAAGACAATTAAAAAAAATACATGATATTAGATTTGTATGTAACATTACTTTTTTATTTTATTTTAAGGACGTTTAAAAAATATATTTACAGTTATAAGACATTTAAAAAATAAAGATATAATATATAAATGTGTTTTTTTAATTTGGCTATCTAAGTTATCACAAAATTGAACAAGTGATGGGTGTGTCGACTTTTTTTATTTTTATTTTTCACTGTGATTTTTTCCATACCCAATAATCGAATTCGAAACCTCTGATGGAGGACTGAGACTTTTCTTATTTTTCCCTAGAATCCGAGATCTTCTTATTTTTCCCTTTCATACCCACTACTACCTCTATCTTCAAAGTTGCAAAAAAGTTGTTGTACTAGTGGTTCAAAACATGAAAAATTTAATGGAATTTTTGGTTAGTCACGCAAGAATGGCTTATGAAAATTACTTTTGGGAATTAAGGTTAAAATATCAAAGATTATATTTGTTCATTTTGAAAAAATTAAGAAATAAAAATATTTCATAGTATTTTTTATTAGAAAAGAGAATCTTATCATTATCTAAAATGAAAACTAATGATGAGTTATTATGACCTTATATGTATGACCTATAGGGGTGAGCATGGTATGGTATTTAAAAGTTTCGAAATTACAATTTTGATATTCGGTTTTAAAACATTATACCATTATCGTATCAATTTAATTCGGTATAGTTTGGTATTTTAAAGTTCAGTTTCGGTATTCTACAGTATGGTAAATTGGTAATCATAGTTTGTTTAACTTCGACTAATATATACTCGTATAATAGAGTATTATGACTTCGACAATTAAAAAAATGTTTCAATTGTATCATACTAACACATTACACGTGTAGAAAAAATTATTCAAAATAAAGTACATTTAATTTTTATATTTATGTGTTAGTACATCAATTTTATGGATGTTAATAAAAAAAATTAGATGAATAATGTTGTACGACATTGCTTCGACTAATGTACTTTAACTTTAGTGATGCCCTCATTGTATTTGTTTTTCGATGTGTCTTTGATTCCGCTAGACATTAAGTTTGTTTTGACCTTTAATTTTTTACCCTTAAAATAAATAACTTTTTCATAGAGCATAAGTTTATATTTTTACATTATAATATTCACTTGTTAAGAATCTATACTCCATTAGACATATATTTAATTTTTAAAGCTAAAATTAAAATCAAACCACTTAAAAGATAATTATTGAAGATCGGACTATTTGAAGGGCAAACCATCTCATTGAGGTGGGTTAACTTCCAAGATTGTTTCATTTATTAAATTGGTTGTGCCTCTTTGGTCGTGATTGTTACACATTTAATTGGATTGTTAAAAATAATTGTATTTGCTAGTCAAATATACACACTATTTTAAAGAAAATGACAAAAAATGTATCTTGAATATACACTTAACAGTCTTGCCACAAGTTAGTAAAAATAATATTTTAAGTACACATTTAACCGTTTTGATCCTTTTTTTTGCAAAAGTCAACACTTTAATCTCCGAAAAAATATTTATCCAACTTTATATGTTGAATTTGAGGGGAAGCGAGAATTTACATTTAAAGGTACACATTCCAAAATAAAAAAGATCAAATAGTGAAGGATAGAGACGTCTGTCAATTATAGGTCAAAATCAAGGAAAAATGATCAACTTCATAATGTTAGAAAATAGTTTCTCAAATACAAAATTTGAGGAAGTCTATCAACTAGATAAAATACATTAATCTCGTATAAAACTCGATATAAAAATAAATATCTTCATTATTTTTATTTAATTGTTCAACTACAGTTTTATGATTTTAAAAGTATACATTTGTCCGATAATTTTCACAATAAATAAATAAAAAAGAAAACTGACGAGCCCCCTTTATTTTCTTTAAAATCACTAAAACATAATCATAATGTTTGCACGAAAATAACCGATTTATTCGTTTATCACGTAAAATAAATTATGAAAAATCATTGACTTTCTAATAGTATCCCTCGATTTCCGTCCATTAATATTTCACTTGTTTTTAGTACTCCCTCTGTCCCAATTTATATGACTTACTTTCCTTTTTAGTCAGTCCCAAAAAGAATGACACATTTCTATTTTAAGTAACAATTTAGCTACAAAATGTCTATTTTACCCTTAATGAAATGATTTACAGCCACACAAATTTCTATCATTCATTTTGGACCACAAGTTTTAAAAGTCTTCCTTCCTTTCTTAAACTTCGTGCCGAGTCAAAGTACCTCATATAAAATGGGACAGAGGGAGTAGTTAATATTTTTATAGTTTTTGTCATTTCTAATTTGTTTTAAAGTGTAGTCTAGTTTTTGAGGTATAATAATTTATGCTATTTTTTATTTTTTAAGTGTCTAGTGTAGTATTTTATATTGCATATTTTAGGACTTACCATGACTTTATAATTTATCTTTTTCATAAGTCATATTTAATAGGTAAAGTTTAACAATTTTTTTAAAAAAATACTAAAAATATTAACTTTTGGCAAACTTAGGAAATTAAAATTGCTAAGTGTATATTTAAGAAACCATTTTGTTAATTTGTGATAAACTTAAAAGATCAAAATTTTTATGAGCACAAGTCATTTTTGTCATTCTCTCGGCTATCTAATACAAAACATGTATATTATATTGGGCAAATTACAGAAATCACATACTTTTAAGGCAAAATTACAATTTATCCCTTAAAAGTTTATAATTACAAAAATCCCTCAAACGGATACAATAATATAAGCGTTGATACATTAATCTGATGCGCGAGATACATTAATCGTTAAGTAAGATACATTACATTTTATACATGATACACTAATCTTATGTACATTTTATACATGATACACTAATCTGATGCGCGAGATATACTAATCTGATGCGTGAAAATGAGGGATTTTGGAGATTTGAAAAACTTATAGGGGATAATGGTAATAAGTAAACTAAAAAGTGAGATTTCTGTAATTTTTCCTATTATCTATTATATTTATCGACTATTATTTTGATGGACAACAGTGTTACCCGTATTTTGTCGGTGTTGTTGGTAATTTGATTGAAGGGCCCACATTAATTCATAAATGCTCCCATTCAACAAACATCTACCACTAGGGCCCAGGCCCAACCTCACCTCATAGGCCCAACAATCTTCTTATAACCTTACTTTGTACTTTAGATTAAATACCAAACTGTCGGTTTAGACGATTTGGTCGTGTCCTTATATTTAAAGGGCAAGTTACATATTTGATCGACAACGCAAAAAATAGTTATATTTATGAATTAAATACATAATCTTTTGTATAAAAATATTACATGTATTTATTGATTTGATGAACGAGTATTTATATCTATTTCATATTTTCTTAAATGATTAAGTTCAAATTTCATTAGGGAGTCTCTCATGTCCTATAGGCCATGAAAAGACCTCTATAAATCTTTATCAGAAGAATTTATTCAACATATAGTAATAATTATGTACGTTTTAGTGATATGACATTTTACTTAAGACACATTTCTACGTCCATTTAGTGGGTTGATGTTACACACTAAGGGGTCGTTTCGATATAGTGTACAAAAGTAATGATAAATAAAATGTATTAGTCATGCTTGTATGAGTAATGACTATATCAATTATTTTTGTATTAGTTATGGAAAGATTATTTCTTATATATTAATTATTTGATTTGGTATATTATAAATAATATGCATTATATTGCATAATTTCTAGAAAATATATTTATTTTAAGAATTACTCTTCACGAATATAATGGGAAAAAAATGTAAAAAAAGTTTGTAGGGATTATTGTGTGTTTTAATTATGCTAATGCATGCATTAAAAGTCCTTATATTACTAATACCTTGAACTTTCATGTTTTAGTAATACACACCTCAATACATAATAGAGCATGTAACTAATACAAGCATTAGTTATTTAGTTATACATAGATTGAAAAAGTGTACCAAATAAGGTACTACTAATACACAAAGTTAATGCATGCATTATTTGTTCTAGTACACTCTATCAAACGATGTAGCATTAGTTATACACTCTACTGTGTATTGCTAATACCACGATTTTTCATGTACTAGTAATGAAAAGAATTTCAACACATGTATTAGACTGATTAATGATATAATTACCCTCAAATTGCTCTCAAAACATTTCTCATTTTCCAAAGCTAAATGAGTGTAGAGGGTATTTGTTGTAAACAAATATTTTCTAATAGAAGTTATGCAATGCGTTTATTTTTAATACGAAAAAGGATCAAAATGTCTAAACTATGTGAAATTGAACAAAAATATCCTCAGTTAATAGTTTGGTCTAAACAGAGTCTTGTATTCAATAGTTTGGTCCAAAAATACCCCTATTGTTAGTTAATGGGTCAAAATGCCCATCCTTTTTCCAGATAAATATATTATTTCTTTTCTTTTTAAACACATTATTTTCCTAAAGATGATTTTCTTAATTAGAAAATAATTATCCTACTTCAATTCGAAAAAAATTAAGAATAAAAATATCTTCTATTTGATTAGAAATTGTTTATCTTTATCTAAATAAAAGTTAATAATGAAGTTACTATGATCTTGTATATATAACCTATTGTCAATTGAAAAGGTAAATTAAATGATGTTTTTATATTTTAATTGTTAAAATGAAAATAAGAAGAAAAATGACTATTTTCTGCTTATTTATAAGGGATAAGGGTCTGAAAAATACCCCAACTTTGGTCGAATTTGTTGTTGCGATAATAAACTTTCATGAGGACCTATTACCTCCCTAGACTATTTAATACCGTATTTTTTACCCCCTGAATTATTTAATAGTGTATTTTAAAGGTATATATGTGCCCACGTGGACACATTACTATTTATAATTTGAAAAAATTACTTAAATACACAACACTTCTTTACATATTCTCAATATTTCCCTACTCTTTTACTAAAATACAAAAATCCCTTATTTTCCCCCAATTCAACTTAACCGGATGCTTTATTAGTTTAAGTATCCGCCCGTTATTAATTAAAGTATCCGCGCTGCTATATTATGCATCCGCCAGTTAATTAAGTATCCGTGTTGCTAACAACTTAATAATTTAAGTATCCGTCCGTTATTAATTAAAGTATCTGCGCTGCTATATTATGCATCCGCCCGTTAATTAAGTATCCGTGTTGCTAACAACTTAATAATTTAAGAATCCGCCCGTTATTAATTAAAGTATCCGCGTTGCTATAATAAGTATCCACACTGCTATATTATGTATCCGAAAAACACTAAAAAAAGGGATTTTTGGTAATTAATGAAAGAGTAGGGAAATGAAGTAATTTCTTTCTTATACTATGTCATTTGCCTAATTTTTACTTATAATTTTGCATTACTTTGTATGTCCACGTGGGCAAATATATATGTTTAAAATACGGTATTAAATAGTCTAGGGAGGTAATAGGTCCTTATGAAAGTTTAGTATCGCAACAGCAAATTCGACCAAAGTTGAGGTATTTTTCAGACTCTTATCCCTATTTATAAGTTAAAGTGTTTTTAAAAGAAAAGAAACAAAAATTGAGTTCTTTAATAGTAATATTTTTATTATGAATAGAATATATTTTAAAAGGGAAAAATACTAATATTTTTATTACGAAAATGACATTTTAAACCCATTAAGTAATAATAAAGGCATTTTTGGATCAAACTATTAACTGTTCAATTTCACATAGTTTGAGAACATATATCAATTTCACATAGTTTAAGGACATTTTGACCCTTTTTTATTTTTAATACACCAAATCAAAAATCATATAAGAAATAATCTTATCGTAAGTAACATAACTAATGCATTCACATTACGAATATATACATTACTAGCTCTATCAAACGATTCCTAAGTGCAGTAAATTAAACAAAATGACCAAACTGAACTTTCGTTCATTTTTACTTGTCCATTTTACTAAAAATAGATATTCAGTTTTTACTTGTTTACTTTAAAAAAATCATGAGATAAGTTCTCATTTGCCCTTCTTATTAACTATAATCTTTTTCATTGCATTTTTCAAAATGTTGAATTTATTATACAAAAGAGTAATATTGTGATATCATTCTATTAAGGGAAAAGGGTTAAAAATGTCCTTCAACTATGTGAAAGGAACAAAAATGTCATATGTTTATAGTTTGGCTCAAAAATGCCCTTATCGTCAATACTTTGGTTCAAAAACGCCCTTCAACTATGCGAAAGGAATAAAAATGTCCTTTGTTTGTAGTTTGGTCAAAAAATGTCGTTGCCATCAATACTTTGATCCAAAAATGCCCTTAATGTTATTTAATGAGTCAAAAATGCTCACTTTTCAAATAAATATATTATTTTCTTTTTGACACATTCTTTTTCAAATAATGTTCTTTTTTTAAAAAAATTAGCAAATGTTTATTTTCAATTCAGAAAAAAATAAAAAATGAAAATATTTCTTATTTTATTATCATTATTTTCTATCGTTATATAAATATAAATTAATGATGGATATACTATGATCTTATATATATAACATATATTATCTGTCGAAAGGGTACATGAAATTATTCTATTTTAATTGATAAAATGAGATAAAGAAGAAAAAAATATTTCCTACATTTTTATTTGTTAGAGTGATTTTAGAAGAAAGAAAACAAGAATAGTGTTCTTTAATAATATTTTAATTAGGAAGAAGATGTGTTTAAAAAGAAAAAAATAATATATTTATTCAAAAAAGGGCATTTTTGACCCATTTTGTAACTATAGAGGCATTTCTGGACCAAAGTATTGACTGCAAGAGCATTTTTGAGCCAAAATATTGACGGTAAGAACATTTTTGAGACAAACTATAAACAAAGGATATTTTTGTTCCTTTCACATAGTTTAAGGGCATTTTTGACCCTTTTCCCTTCTATTAATTACTTCTTAAAAAAATGTGTCACGTTAAACTTGGACAAGTAGAAATAAAGAAGGGAGTAATATTTAGTTTTAAAACGTGGGAGAGATGAGGTTGAGATATTTATATCTTATGAGAAGAATCCAATAACAATGATGGGTTTGATGGAAACTCTTGTATTTTCATTGCAGCTTAGCTGGACTGTGAGAGAATGTGGTTGGGATTTTCTTTGGCAAAACAAACGTGTTCCAAATGGAAAGATAATCTAAACAAAATAAGCAAAAATTCAAGGATAATCCAAAATTTCATCATTTCCATGGCTCTTTCTACTTCCAACCCAATTAGTAGTTGTAGCTACTAGTTCAGCCAGACCACTATGGGACCAGATCATGTTAAGACTAAGCCCTCCATTATTGGGGGTGGGGGGTGATGGTACAAAAATCACCAGTGAAGGACAATGGGAAGAGAGGCAGTAAAATTGAGCTTGCATTAATCTGAGAACTTACCCATGAATAAGGTTAGTTAGTTATCTACAAAGTGAATTTACAAGAGCAAATTAAGTGTTGATAATACATGGCTTATGTTGGTACTAATGCCAGAATTTGGTTCTTGATGATTCTCATGCACTTCTGTATTTCAGCATACACTGGAAAATTCTGTGAACAACAAGGTTGTAAGCTTGCTACAGCAGAATCCAGTACTTTTGCCACATCAGCTGGTGGAAACTGTCGTTCCGTGCACTTCTGCAATCATGTACAATAGATAATCATGTTGTGTCAAGCATAAAAGATGCAAAATAATGACAACTGTATGGGTGACCAGAGATATGAACTGAATAACCAAATGTGCTTTTGGAGATATCATGTGCTGCCATAAAATACTTGGTTGGGTTATCCTTTTGGAGTTGATTAGCAAGACATACATAGTGTAAACTCATCCCCAAGGTATCCGTGTGTGGACTTACAAAGATGGGAGGTCACAACAAATATATTGTATACTGGCGATCATGATAATGCAGCACACATACAGAGACTAGAGATCATCTTTTTTTCTCCCTTTTACATTATAATAGATAAGGACACTGGACATCCTCCTCCTCTGAGGCTATCTGGCAATTTTGAAGGGATAAAACTAGGTGAGGGAAGAGGAATTGCTCCTTCAGTCAATCTGTTTGAGTTTCTCCTTCTCCCTTTATTTATCACTTATCCAAAATCACAATACATTGCTGTCTTAGTTTGATAAAGATAATTCTGTAATCCAGATATTAAGATGAGAAACATCTTCTGGAGGTTATGGAACATTTATGTCATTCAAAAAAGAGGCAACTCAATATGGAACCCAATGTCGCGAAGGACATGGTACATTACCTAAGCAAAGGTAATTTCCATGCCAAATGTTCTAAAGCAATAATCGTATCACAAAAGCTAGTCCAAGGGCACAGAAAAAACTTGAAAAATGTGCTGGAATTACGGAACTAAAGAACTTGCCAACAGAATACAGGAAGATAAACAAGGTAACCAATCGTATTTACCTGAATCATAAGCAAAGTAGAAACGCATTTGGTGATAAGTTCTGAAGGAATTTCTGCTTCATTTCTATCTGACATATTCTTTGACTTAAGATCAGGTGGCTGCAACAGATCAATGCACTAAAAATCAATTGATATAGAGAAGCAAAATAGCCACTACACAAACATGAGGTGGTAAATAATCTTACAGTTGGCATGCAAGAATCATCTAGTAGAATCCGATCATTCACATAATCAATAGCCTCCTCAATCTTCTCGGTGGTGTTGTCTCTACCAGTAAATGAAAGCATCGCCTACACAGGGAAGTTAATCAGTCCTAAATAATCTTACAGCAACATGCGGACGATAATGATGAGATCACAAACATGATAAGAGTAACATAAATAAAAATTAGGACACAATGCAACATGAACTTAGTGATGCAAAACTCTGGAGGCATTACATTGAAAATCAAGTCCAATTGTCTGATAATATTAAACCTGGTTACGAAATAGTAAAAGGATTTAAGTGAACTAATTTCAAAAGTTTTCAAAAGAGTTACTGGAGGTCCAATTTTTCTCCTCTTAACTTTGACCCTGATGTATTTTCTCAAAATATTTTGATCCGGTTATATATACCAAAATGAAATAGTAACCACCTTTATGCAAAATCTCATACTACTACTGCATCTTTTCAAGAAATACATTTCAATATTCCCAGTCTGCAGAAGTAAATTAAGGAATAAATCAACCTGGCAACCATGCAAATGACGTTTCTGAAGAAGCTAATAAACAGTACTCCCTCCATCCCAAATTATGTGATGTAGTTTGACTGGGTATGGAGTTTAAGAAATATGGGAAGACTTTGCAATTTTCCAAAACTATCCTTAAAATAAATGAATTTTTAAATACAAGAGTACACATTTGTTGGCATTACGCCAACAATAAGTGGGACCCAACATGGGTAAAATGTTGATACTCGATAGTGTCATTAAATGTTCGCCAAATAAGGAAAAGTGTCATTCTTTTTGGGACTGCCTAAAAGGGAAAATGTGTCATATAAAATGGGGGAGTAACATGCTATGCTTAATCATAACCCGCTTTAGAATTTTTTCAAACATGATCTTAAAACTGGATTGGGTCACACCAAAAATGCTTTTAGAAGGCTCCCAACAGAAATAACAGTTGAATGTTTACCTGCACGGCTGCATCTACCATAGTACGGGATTTGATTTTTGAGTTTTCTATTATCTCATTGACAAGGAATCCTGATTCCTGCGGTTGATTTGTACAACGATCAAAAGTGCTCGCAATACTAGGATCAGCAAAATTTGGAACTGGCCTTGGCCAAGCAAGTGGAATGCTTCCGTGATAGGTATTCCGCTGCCTCAAACGAAATAGAGCAGAAGAAACCTGCCAAAGCAAATTAATGTTATAGCAAACTTTGTGAACCTTAGAAAATTTAAATTCTACTTTCAAGGATAAGCATACCTGTTCATTGACTTCATTTAACTGTATTAGCACGGCAGCATATTGCTTCTTGAAAGGCTCTGAGTCCTTGAGAGAACAGTCGTTGCTCTTTTGGTTTTCCAAGACATCATCATTCATGCGCCTCAACTCTGAAACCACTGCATCCTACACGTTCAACCTAATGACATGAGCTCACTGCACATCTGACACAAGATATGCATGCCTTTTGTACATGTAACGTCAACTAAAGAAATGCATCTATTGACACAAATTCCGAAACACATACATTGAAAAACAAGGACAGCTGAAACTAAAAATGAAAGACAAGAAGAAGTACAACTCTAAAATAGAAGAAACTAGTCATTAGTTTGGTAAATGGTAGCAGCATCTGCTCAGGGTAGCTTCCCTCTTACCTTAAATTTCCCCACTCCAAACAGAGCAGTAAACACAGCTTTTGCAACAACAAATACATGCTCAATCAATACCTCCACATTTTTCGAACAATTTATAGATGTGCATATAACTATAAGACTAAGTTCTATAAAGCTGCTTCAGCCTTCGTCTTCAAAAAGTAAATAGAGCTTTAACCAGCTAGATCATGAAAGCTTATCCCTTCAACAATTTCTTCTTCTTTTTATGCAAATAAGCCCTTCAAGTTCAGGGAGGGAAAGTGAAGAAGATATTTCTCCCTCATTAGCTTATATAGGTAATTCGGACATAAATGCCTGTTAGTTTTATTCATAAAGTTTTTTTATTTGGTTGAATAAAAAGATATTGTTGAATTATGCGACAATCTCATCTAACTAGCTTTAACTTTAAAATGTTAGAAAGGGAACATGTTTATTTAGTATATATAGGTCTGCAAGATGCTCCTCACATGCAAGCCTAATTCGTTTGCGTGATTCAAGCACGAGAAGTAAGACTCGACTATAGGATTTGTATCACCATGACACCATGTTGAATTGAATAACCACCTCATCTATAAGTTTAAGTTGGAGAGTGAACATGTTATTTAGGTCTACACGACTAGCATAAGCAGACAAAGATACGAGCATATGTAGGGAGAGAAAGAAAGAGCTAGCTTTCATTTGTATAATCTTCATGCATGGATCATATGAAGTAAAAACTAGGATTAGTATTGTAACCTTTTTGTCTAGTGCACGAGTCAACTCTGCAAGAGCTTGAACATCAGCTTCCTTTGCTTGAATCTGACAGACAGCAGAAGGCTTTGAATATGCGATCTGTTGATATGTGGTGGTTTCCATGACTCCAGATTTAGATTGCATATCAGCTTCTGCTGAAGCCACCTGGCCATCAAGTTACTCATAAATTATGTGGAGGGAGAACACATAGATAAGCCTACAAAACTCTCTTTTCTTCTTGAAGGAGAGGGAGCAGCAAGTCTCAAAAGAGATGGTGGAGAGCAATTTCATGTATTTGGTGGACAGTGTGGACCCAAAGGAATAGAAGGTGTTTTGAGGATAGATTCAATACTATGCAGAAAATTAAGTGGATATGTATTGCATATTTTCATTTCTGGTGTAAAGAAGCAAATGTAGAGGATGCAGATCAAATGGTAGACTTTTTAGGATCTCTGTAATTAGTTTTTGGGTCCACAGTTACCGTTGATAACATTTTGGAGTAGTCAGCATACCGTTAATGCTGAGGAACACAAATTACTAGTTTTCAAAAATTATGTGTAAAATAAAATGTCACTTACAAAACGAGAAGGGAGTGACGATCAAAATTCTAAAGGGAATTCTCAAGGTATATATCAATATAGACTATATAGTACAACAGAGCTTTTGAAATCCAGGGTAAAATTGGCAATCATGAAATCTACTAACCCCCAAGTTGAATGTCGGTTTTTTCAGTGCTGAGGTAAAGCAACTTAAGGTTCAGCTTTCTAAATCGAAAATCTACAAATATACCCTTTCTGTTTATGGGTACTGACGATATAATTAAGCAGTGTCTCTCTATCATAGAGGTCCTAAGTTTGAGTCTCACTGCCACCCATTATCAAAAAGAATTTCCATGTGTTTGGTCCATGAAAAAAGAATCAAACCTTGCACATGAGGGGGACATTGTGTGTTGAAGATACAATTAAGTAACTGAAAGTGTGTTTTCTCTAACAATTTAAGCTTTCAGATGATACGGGAAAACACTTTGACAATGTGGTCTACTTTGGTGTGGTATTTCACCTCAATTACCAAAATTTAGAAAACAAGGGCAGGTATGTTGAATTAAAATAGAAATACTATCAAATATTTATATTTTTGTTTCAAAAGCCAAGTATATCAGAGATAATTTGATGGCTAAATCTCATAATTTTAAAACCCCCCCAAGTCAACTTAGAACAATTAACTTGGCACAGAAGTACTACATTAATGTGTTACAAAAAGTTATATGACAATCACCTGTATTCTTGCAACAATTTACATTTGAAAGTTGTATGACAATCACCTGTATTCTTGCAACAATTTACATTCTATTTCTTATGTTAGAATATAAATAAGTATTTCCTACTTAGAATAGGAACAAGAATAGGAATAGGAATAGGAATAAGAATAGGAATCCTAGTTGGAAAAGGATTCCAATGTAGTGTCTATAAAT
Source organism: Solanum verrucosum (assembly GCF_900185275.1). Taxonomy (NCBI): domain Eukaryota; kingdom Viridiplantae; phylum Streptophyta; class Magnoliopsida; order Solanales; family Solanaceae; genus Solanum; species Solanum verrucosum. The sequence continues at coordinate 1,750,170 of NW_026020680.1, forward strand.
AGGGTTTCAATGTAACTATTTAGATACACAATTCAATAATATTTTTCCCATATATTTCTCACATGGTATCAGAGCATTGGTGAGAAACTTCAAGTCACCGTGTCAAATTCCGGCGACGACGGTTGGGACTGATTTGTGTCATCTTTCGTTCTGAAGGTGTTGTGCGAAAGACAACACCATCACGAGGATCGGGAAGCTCAGGCGACCGAACCCCAATTAGATCCACCGGAAAACAGCCCCTCACGCGCCTCCACGCGCCGTTCGAAGGTGGAAGTTTTCCGGCAAGATCTAGTCACGCGTTGGCGCGTGAGTGCTGCTCCGGTCATCTGTTTTCGAGCAGTTTTCTTCTGTTAGGGTCGTCCAGTATTTCCGACCAGAACCCAGTCAGTTTTCTCCAGATCCGATCACCAGAATTAGGGTTCCGGTGATTTACAGGCAGTTTCCGGCGAAAGCAGACCACTGTAGGGCAGTTTCTGGCAAGTTTCTGGTAAAATCAGAATTTTCAGGCCACTGTGGGCAGATTACGGCAGATTCCGGCAGCTTCCAATATTTTCAGACCACTGTAGCAGTTTCTGTCAGTTTCCAGCATACATACCAGTCTATGGAGAATCGACGAAGGAGAGAACGTTTTGGAAAATCTCGATCCAAGTGTAGTCATTGTCATAAACCTGGACACACTCGTGACGTATGTTATATTTTGCATGGTCCACCACCCAGTTATGATCCTATTGTTCTAAAGGAATATAATGAGCTCCTTCGAAATCGCGCAAGTAAACAACGTTTTGGAAAACCTCGATCCAAGTGTAGTCATTGCCATAAACCTGGACATACTCGTGACATATGTTATATTTTGCATGGTCCACCACCCAGTTATGATCCTAGTGTTCTAAAGGAATATAAAGAGTTCCTTCGGTATCGTGCAAATAAACAAACGTCTCCACAAGTAGTTTCGGTTGCACAACCTGATGTTTCTGTTGCGGGTAATTCATTTACTTGTGTGTCACAGGCAAGCACTCTTGGATCATGGGTCATAGACTCAGGGGCTTCTGATCATATCTCTGGTAATAAATCACTATTGTCTGATATTGTTTATTCACAATCTCTTCCAGCTATTACTTTAGCCAATGCAGTGTTTTGGACGGCGAGAGGCGACAAAAGGCGACAAGGGCCTGCCTCGCCACGCGGCGAGGCGAGCGGCGAGGCGCTCGCCTTTTTGAATCGAGGCGCCAATTAATACCAAATAAGTGATATATATATATATATATATAATAAAATATTACTAAAAATATTTATGAAATATATATAATAATGAATTGCATATTTTGATATAATTACATACAAAATAAGAGGAGTATAATTGTTAAAGAAGAGAGAAAATATAATAAATATTAAAAGTATAATTTATTTTATAAATAAAAAAGGACACACTTATCTAGAGAAACTCTTTGTCTCTAGTTTTCTTTTTCAAGAAAAGTTGAAAAGACTCTACTTTTTGAAAAAAGATACTAAAAAAGCTGTACTTCCTTTACTTTTCAAGAAAAAACTCCTCCTCTTCTTCTTCTCTCTTCTTCTCTGTACTTTACTGTACTTTTCAAGAAAAAACTCCTCCTCTTCTTCTTCTCTGTACTTTTTCAAGCTGAGCAGCAGCAGCAGACGCGAACTCGCAGCAGCAGCAGTCGCGACAGTCGACTTCAAGTTTCCAATCGCAGCAGCAGCAGTCGCGAACTCTAATTCCAGTCGAGGGATTGATTTCAAGTCTCCGGTCGCGAAATGAGGAGCAGCAGTCGCGTCATAAGTTTGAAAAAATACCCAAAAAAAACCCTAATTTGATTATTTGGCTTTTTAATTATTAAAATTCAGACTTCTAAAAAAAAAGAAGAAAAAGGCGACGCCTATTGCATCGCCAATTCCACGTCACCCCTCGCCTTGGCTCGCCTTTTTGATCTCGCCACGCCTTGCCTGAAATAGGCGCAAACCCCTCGCCTCGCCTCGCCTTGTCGCCAAAGGCGAGAGGCGCTCGCCTTTAAGAACACTGAGCCAATGGGATCCAAACAAAACCAAAAGGGGTTGGAAAAGCCAAACCCGTATCTTCTGTCACCCTAGACTCTGTTCTTTATGTCCCTGGTTCTCCTTTTAATCTAGCATCGGTTAGTCGTTTGACGAAAGCCCTACATTGTAGCATAACCTTTTTTGATGATTTTTTTCTCATGCAGGACCGCAGTACGGAACAGATGATTGGAACAGGACATGAATCACAAGGCCTTTACTATCTTACCTCTTCAAATTCCTTAACAGCATGCTCCGTTACAGATTCCCCAGATCTAATTCACAAACGTTTGGGACATCCAAGTCTATCCAAACTGCAAAAGATGGTGCCTAGTTTGTCTAGTTTATCCACATTAGATTGTGAGTCGTGTCAACTGGGGAAACACACTCGTGCTACATTTTCACGTAGTACTGAGGGTCGTTCAGAGTCTATTTTTTCATTAGTTCATTCTGACATTTGGGGTCCTAGTAGGGTCAGTTCCACCTTAGGATTTCGTTATTTGTTAGTTTCATTGATGATTATTCGAGATGCACTTGGGTTTTCTTAATGAAAGATCGTTCTGAGTTATTTTCTATATTCAAAAGTTTCTTTGCTGAAATACAAAATCAATTTGGTGTTTCTATTCGTACTTTTCGTAGTGATAATGCCTTAGAATACTTATCATCCCAGTTTCAGGAGTTTATGTCTCACCAAGGAATTATTCACCAAACATCTTGTCCTTACACTCCTCAGCAAAATGGTGTAGCAGAAAGAAAGAATAGGCATCTCATTGAGACTGCTCGCACTCACCTCATTGAATCCCATGTTCCGCTGCGTTTTTGGGGTGATGCAGTCCTTTCATCTTGTTATTTAATTAATAGAATGTCGTCTTCTTCTATTCAGAATCAGATTCCACATTCCATATTGTTTCCTCAGTCACATCTCTATCCTATCCCCCCTCGTGTCTTTGGGAGCACATGCTTTGTTCATAATTTAGCCCCAGGGAAAGATAAATTAGCTCCTCGTGCCCTTAAATGTGTCTTTCTTGGTTACTCTCGAGTTCAAAAAGGGTATCGTTGTTATTCACATGATCTTCATCGATACCTTATGTCCGCTGATGTTACATTTTTTTAGTCTCAACCTTACTATACATCTTCTGATCATCCTGATGTATCTATGGTCTTACCTATACCTCAGGTTTTACCTATGCCAACCTTTGAGGAATCTACGATTACTTCTACATCTCCAGTTGTAGTGCCACCACTACAAACTTATCATCGCCGTCCACGTCCAACCCTAATCCCAGATGATTCATGTCATGCGCCAGACCCTGCTCCTACTGCGGACTTGCCTCCTCCTAGCCAACCGCTTGCACTTCAAAAAGGTATACGATCCACTCGAAATACTAACCCACATTATACCTTCTTAAGTTATCATCGTCTATCATCACCCCATTATGCATTTGTGTCATCTTTGTCCTCTATTTCCATTCCTAAGACTACAGGTGAAGCACTTTCTCATTCTGGATGGAGGCAGGCTATGATTGATGAGATGTCTGCTCTACATAAGAGTGGTACTTGGGAGATTGTCTCCCTTCCTGCAGGTAAATCTACTGTTGGTTGTCGTTGGGTTTATGCAGTCAAAATTGGTCCAGACGGTCAGGTTGATCGACTTAAGGCTCGCCTTGTTGCCAAAGGGTATACTCAGATATTTGGGCTAGATTATAGTGACACTTTCGCTCCTGTGGCTAAAATAGCATCTGTTCGTCTTTTTCTATCTATGGCTGTCGTTCGTCATTGGCCTCTTCATCAGTTGGACATTAAGAATGCTTTTCTACATGGTGATCTTGAGGAAGAAGTCTATATGGAGCAACCACCTGGTTTTGTTGCTCAGGGGGAGTCTAGTAGCCTTGTATGTCGATTGCGTAGGTCACTCTATGGTCTGAAACAGTCTTCTCGAGCTTGGTTTGGGAAGTTCAGCACAGTAATTCAGGAGTTTGGCATGACTCGTAGTGGAGCTGATCACTCTGTGTTTTATCGACATTCTGCACCAAGTCAATGTATCTATTTGGTTGTTTACATTGATGATATTGTTATCACCGGTAATGATCAAGATGGTATCATCGATTTGAAGCAACATCTCTTTAAGCACTTCCAGACCAAAGACCTTGGCAGATTGAAGTATTTTCTAGGTATTGAGGTTGCTCAGTCTAGATCAGGTATTGTTATTTCTCAACGCAAGTATGCCTTAGACATTCTTGAGGAGACAGGAATGATGGGATGTAGACCTATTGACACTCCTATGGATCCGAATGTTAAACTCCTTCCAGGACAGGGGGAGCCACTTAGTAATCCTGAAAGGTATAGACGGCTTGTTGGAAAGTTGAATTATCTCACAGTGACTAGACCTGACATCTCTTTTCCTGTGAGTGTTGTAAGTCAGTTTATGACTTCCCCTTGTGATAGTCATTGGGAAGCAGTTGTTCGTATTCTGCGATATATAAAGTCAGCTCCCGGTAAAGGACATGAGCATATCATTGGATATACAGACGCTGATTGGGCAGGATCACCCTCTGACAGACGTTCGACATCCGGATATTGTGTTTTAGTAGGAGGTAATTTGGTGTCGTGGAAGAGTAAGAAACAGAATGTGGTTGCTCGATCTAGTGCAGAATCAGAATATCGAGCAATGGCGACAACAACTTGTGAGCTAGTTTGGATCAAACAGTTGCTGGGAGAACTAAAATTTGGCAAAATTGATCAGATGGAACTTGTGTGTGATAATCAAGCGGCTCTTCATATCGCATCAAATCCAGTGTTTCATGAAAGGACTAAGCACATTGAGATTGACTGTCACTTTGTTAGAGAAAAGATACTCTCGGGAGATATTGTTACGAAATTTGTGAAGTCAAATGATCAGCTTGCAGATATCTTCACCAAGTCCCTCACATGTCCTCGTATTAATTACATCTGTAACAAGCTAGGTACATATGATTTGTATGCACTAGCTTGAGAGGGAGTGTTAGAATATAAATAAGTATTTCCTACTTAGAATAGGAACAGGAATAGGAATAGGAATAGGAATAAGAATAGGAATCCTAGTTGGAAAAGGATTCCAATGTAGTGTCTATAAATAGGGTTTCAATGTAACTATTTAGATACACAATTCAATAATATTTTTCCCATATATTTCTCACACTTACAAACTACTACCTCTGTCCACTTTTATTTGTCATGTTGTGCTTTTCGAAAGTCAATTTGACTAATTTTCAAAGTTAAATTATATAACGTTAGTTCGATATTTTAAACAAAAAATTTAGATATTCAAAAATTATATGAAAAGTACTATAAATTGTAATTTCTTGCATATCAATATGATGAAAAAATAAATCGTAAAATGTTAGTCAAAATTCTTATAGTTTAACTCTAAAAAAGGAAACCATGACAATTAAAAGTGGACGGGAGGGAGTATAATGTTTCAGTTGATCCTGTGGAGTTTTTCATTCACCACAAAAGCACTACAAACATCTATTTTGGATGGGTGTAAATAGACTCTTTGAATGATTATGAAAATGTGATATAAAAAACGGAGAAGGGTCAAAAATACCTCTGAACTATAGGAAAAGGTTTAAAAATACCTTTCATTCACCTTTTAGTCTAAAAATACCCTTCTACTCATCTTTTTGGTCTAAAAATATTCTTCCATTCATCTTTTGGCTCAGTTATACCCTTAAAACTAACAACTCTTGCTTTTCTTTCCTTTTCTTTTCTTTTTTTTAAAAAAATATGTATTATGTGTCATTTTATAATTAGATGAAATAAAAATTCCACCTCAACTAAATTTTTTCCAAATAATTTATTCAAGTCAAAATAATATACTCTTTAAAATTCCAATTTCCATTTTTTGTATTTGTTGTTTTTTTTTTAAATTTGTTTTGGTATTATGAACAAATTATGGGGAAAAAATTCTAAAAAAGTTTTTTTTTTTTTAAATCTAGGTTGTACGATTTTTATTTCCTTCGACTGGTTGATTTTTCCTTCTCAGTCTCCTATTCCTGCCTATTAGTAATGCTTTCTACTAACTATATATGAACTATAAATAAGAGGAGCAGCAAGTTCTGCACAGACAGTTGGGCAGATCATACACAAACAAAATCTAAAAAAAAATTATAACTCCATGATCCCAAAAAACTAAAAAAAAAAAAAAAAAGTTACACCAAATATTAAAAAAATAGTAGTTTTCTAAAAGTTTTTTTTAAAGATTTTTTTCTATAATTCATCCAAGTCAAAATAATATCCTTCTTCATAATCTGAAAATAATATTTTTTTTTAAAAAAACTACAACAAATATAAAAATTATTAGATTTTTAAAAATATTTTAGTGGGAGTCTTGAAGAGGTATATTGTTTTGGTTTGAATAAATTATGGGGGAAAATCTAATAGAGGTGGGGGTTCTATTTCATCTAATAAAAAGAGACACACAATAAATACTTTAAATAAATAAATAAAGAGAGGGGGGGGTTGTTAGTTTTAAGGGTATAAGTGAGCCAAAAGGTGAATGGAAGGGTATTTTTAGACCAAAAATATGAGTAGAAGGGTACTTTTAGACCAAAAGGTGGATGAAGCATATTTTTAAACATTTTCCTATAGTTTAGGAGTATTTTTGACCCTTTTCCGTATAAAAACATGGAAGTGGGGCTGAGGGCTTAGTCCAAGTGACAAAGGATGAGGGGCTTTGGACTTAAGTCAAGAGATTCGAGCCCTATGGGACTAAGCTTGGTATTAAGTGGAGAAGAGTAGAGGGGTGGATCCATTGTTCCCGAATTTCGAAAGTTGTGTTGGTCCAAAGGGTTGGCCCCAAACGGATTTCTAGGTCATAAAAAGAATACTTAAGGGGAGATTGAAGAAAAGGAATAACTGCATGAGAAAAAGGAGCATCACAAAAGGCATAAATTAAGAAAGGAAACATCACATAATTTTGATTAGAAATTGGATAAAAAGTTCTCTCCTGAGTCCTAACTTTAATTTGTTTGAACTTTTACCCAAAGTCACTTCAGCCTGTTCTAATATTTCAAGCTTGGTAGGTGGAAGCTCTACTAGACCTCCACCCACCACTTAATGGGACAAACCAAAACACAAAATACTAAACATAGATTACCGCACACTCCAAAAGCTAGAAGAACCACAAGGCCAATATTTCTGATATTAGTACAGATACAAGTTACAACTACTCCATGCTCCATTGAATCTATGTTCATAGTTTTTATCGAGAATTTGTTATACCTTGGAGGAAAAGAGTTAATACTTCACTTATGCTTTTTCTTCCTGATAAGTAAATTCTTCAGTTATGTTTTCCCAAGTTACAACAAAGTCGGATAATTCCTAGGGAGGTCTTAATTGTTTTGATTAGGAACTGGATGGGACATATTGCAATGTAAGTTTCTATGGGTTCTTGAGAATCATTGAATCTGAAATATATGAGGTACAAAAGGTATTTAAGGAAGAGTAGAGGAGAACCACTGACCTTTGTCTGCTTTAGGAGATTACTGATGGGATGATTTGGCGGGGAGAAATGAAAGGAAATGTCGCCATTCTCCTGGCTGTCACCAGCCGGAAATTGCATAAACTCATTTGCTCGTGCATTCATCTTGAGCTCATTAGAGCTCTCAAAAAACTTATCAACAGCATCAGCATGCCTTGTAAGTAATGTGGGCATGTTTTCAAATGGATTTAGAGGCATGCAATCAATGTCCTGACAGAGCATTAAATGTTCTAATTAGTCATCAGGTCCAGAAACCAACCAGTGGAGAACCAAAACACAAAGTACTGAAATACCGATTCTTTTTATAAGTACTGTACTGAAATACTGATTCATACACACAGTAAATGTTATGAACAAGTAGAATAGCTAGTTACAAGGACAGATAACATTTGTCTTCCAACGAATAAAAGAGACGACACGCAGGAGTTCAATAATTCAGTTTGGTTGGGACTTAAGTAATCAATTTAATTTAGTAATGCCTTTCTTTTTCTCTTACTTTCTGTCAGAAGCATCCTCAGAAGAAAGATTAGGTTTACCATATCTGGAGGATGGCACCCCAGTGTGAGTACAGACATTTGGACTCACTATAACATAACCTGATTCCTAATTTTATTTCTTTCACATTACGGGATAGCTTGGAAAGGAACATAAACAATTAATAAACTACTCCTAAAATCCCAAACTAGCTGTACTTGTCTTAGAAAATACTACATAATGTATCTGTCTTCTCTATTCAAGCACACTTCAATCAAATACAACCAGCCTTCTCTCACTATATCCATATATGTGCTACTCGCACCTTCGTAATCATCTCTAATCTTGTCCGATCTTTGTGAACCTAAGAGGAACTATAGACTAACATAGTAGAATATCATATGAGCACATTTAAGCAATAATGAATTACCATGACAAATTCAACCCCAAGCTCTGGTCGGTCAAACTGAACACGACATCTAGAGTGATCAACTGTCAGCACATTTCCATCATGTATCTCTCTTGTTTTTGGATGGATCGCAATCACACGTTGCCCTACCGACAAAGGCCTTGCAAGATCTGTGGGTAGCCCTTCCCTGGTACCTTCACGAAGTTCAGTATAATGTGATCTGACAGATTCCCGGTATTGATTAAGTTTCTCCTTTTCTTCATTCAAGAATTGCTCAGAGAATCGTCGTGGTTTTCCAAGAGAACTACATCAAGAAAGGATCAAATGGACCATCATTAACATAAAAATAATAAACCCCAAATGTTTAGTGCCCAGGGAATAGACTCAATAGAGTGACTTCCAAATTGAAAGAAAGTTGAGAGGTATACCTTCTTATGACGCCCCATTCAACACGAGTTAACCTTGGAACATGCCCTAATCCAACATGATGCAGGTACTCCACAAATTCCCTTTTGGCAAACCAAGGGTAGTCAATTGCACTGTAGAACCACTCATACGTACACCATCTTCGTACCTGATGGTTGGAAAGGCAACTGGAAATCTTTTTCTGCATGCAACGTATGCAAGTTAACTAGTGTTCATGTCATGATAATGAACTGCAAGATGGACAAAGGTGAATAACTAACCTTAAGACTGAAAGCTTTGTCACGAAGTGCAGTGAAGGATGCACTAGTATCATCCAAACTTTTATCAGACATCTTCAAATCTTTTTGCCTTTGAGGTTTTTTCAGGTCCATCTTATGCCTGCTTCTGACTTTAGTAGGCAAGTTCACCTGGTTTTCCACAGGGATCTGGGCAGTTGATTGAGCTGAATCACTTCGTTCAGTTCTTGGATCTGCACATGATGAATGCTCCTGATCTTTGATTAATTTAGGTGAGACCTGATAGGATCTTTTACCCTTATTGGTTGACTTCTTTGATGCTTCTTTTGCCTACAGGAGAAAAAATACCAAGTAAAATTAGAAACAGTGCTGCTGATTAAAGTATCCAATCTGGCAAAATGCTCAACACTGTGGTTCAAACATGTCTAAATCTCGAAACAACACTTAAATTAGACAAAAGTAAGAAAATCACCACAGCTTCCTGAGATTCAGTAACATCATAGTTAACATGACCTTCAGCTTTTCGAGCCTGCATGATTATCCTCAGAAGTGTTACATATCATTTATACATCAGAATATTGAACAGGGATGCAATGCTGTCTTCTAATACCTTAGACGACATTGCTTTTTGTGCCCTCCTCGCCTGCTTTGTTTCAGGACCAGCGTTAACATCAGTAGATGTAACTTTACCATGCTTTGATACCGTACTGGAAGCAACTTCAAACTTTGATAAAGGTTGACTCCATCTCGATTTAACCCCCATCGATCCACGTTTGTCTCTTTGTCTATGTGCTGGAATGGCTTCCAAGGAGCCAGATTCATCGACATGATCATCAATTTCATCCTTGACGTGGATCATTGACTCTGAAAAAAAAAACAGAGAGAGAATCTAATATACTCACAGTCAAGACAGAATAACAAACTGAAAATCAAATGGAAACACATGAAGTGTGATCAAGATACAGGATAGTTAGCATATCCAACACTTCAACTGAAACCAAAAGGAAACAGTCAAGGAGAAAAACAAACCCAAACACCAGAAGTGAAAGGAAGTTGAAATCACAAGCAGGAAGAAATAGCAATGTCACAACTATGACAAGATGGAAGAATTAAACGCTAGTCATACACTTTCAAGGTAAGAAAAATTGTAAGATAGTAAACCCTCCACTAGCTATTTGGACAAAACAGAGAGCACAAACAAAGAAAAACGGAAAATACTCATCTTCTACAACACAGAAGAAATACACCAAGGAGCAGACTAGCAGATTATCATGACAAGGAATAGTAAACAAAAATCTTGTTTCATTGTCCATGAATCCACAGTTAGGTCTACGATATCCAGGTTCTTCTATACTGGCTAATACATCCCAAATCCATATACTTAGTGATATACTTACCATCAAAATCCTAAATCAGTAACCTCAAACTTGCAAAAAAAAAAAGTTAAGAAAAAGCAAAAATTGCTACTAGATCCATCCAATATTACCAGCTATTTTAGGAATTAGCGCAAGCATGCCTTAGATTTATTTTCTCTCCTACCTAAGGATATAGCACATGGTAACCCGTGAATAAATGTTAAAAAGTAAGCTTATACAACAATATACTGTCTGCATACAAATTGATGTCAGGACATTGTAAACCACATCCCTACACGCTATTATTTAGTTACTTGTACAGAAATTTTGAAAAGATAAAAAATTCCAGAACAGATCAGAAGTACCTAAGCATGTGCAACACTTTTTTCCAGCCAAATGATGATGAGCTCATTAGGTAGAATATCACAATCTAAATAATTTCTTCCTTTTGGTTTATTCTAAATAAGGAAACATCCATTTAACCGCAAAAACAGGATGCTTTTGGAATAAATTAATTACCTTCTTATATATCATAAACTGCAGACAGATTTGAGATATTTGGTGCATGTTCTTAAATATATATGGTATTCGGTCAGTCATGCCAAGAGGGTTGAACAAAGTTATCATTAGTTGGAAGGACAGAAGGTGCGAAAATGCTAAGATGCCCAGAGAACTATTCCTATGAGCATATTATGGGCCAAATGGATAGACACTTTTGAAAGTGAAAAGCGCTCAAAAAAGAGACAAGGTCAACTGGGCTTGAAGTGAAAAGCGAGAAGTGAAGTGCACAATTTACAGAAGATCAGAAAATACAAAACATATATGAATTTAGTACTGTAATAATTGACTTTCAACTAAAACAACTAATTCAATATCAAATACACAGTAACATTAATATTAATCCAACTCAAAGTTGAGTTTCAAAGAACCGACTGCTTCTCATTGAGGTCACTCACTTTGTGCTTCATTATTTGAAGAGCACAATTCACTACAGTGCATGGCATTAACCCAAGGAGAGACAACCCTCACATCACATTAAGCAAAAAAAGTGATAGCTTATAACAACGCTGACCGGATAGGAATCATTTAACAGAGAAACAGTGTTGTGAAAAGCGACAAAAAGCGTGCTTAAAGCACGAAGCGAGGTGAGGCGCAAGCATTGCACTTTTATGCTCTGAAGCAAGGCGCTGCTGAAAAAATGAGTGCTTCAGTAGGCCAAGCGAGAAGCGCGCTTAAAGCAAAGGCAACAAAAAGCTTGCTTAAATGAGATAAGCGCTAGTTAGGGTTTTTTTTAAATTTCTGTTAAGGTTTTTATTTTATTTTTAAAATCTGTAAATATACTTGGGACATCTTTCCAATTATTTTCTCTCCTTGGTCGACTTCTGCTACACTCTATAGATTAGTTCTCTTCTCCTCCTCCTCTTCTCTTCTTCTCTTCTTCTCGTCGGTCGACTGCTGCTCTGTTTTTTTCTCTTCTTCTCTTTGGTTGCTGCTGCTTTGTTTTTTTCTTTTTTTTGTTTGCTGGCTGCTGCTATGTTTTGTCTCTATATTTTTCTTCCTTTGTTTTTTTGTTCTTCTGTGACTGAGTTACTGCTGCTCTGTTTGTAATGCTATGCTCTGTTTTTTTCTCTTTTTTTTTGTTTTGCTGGCTGCTACTCTGTTCTGTCTCTATATTTTTTTCCTTAGTTTTTTTGTTGTTCTGTTACTGAGTTACATTTCTACTTTTGCTTGTAGAAAGTTGTATAATGTCACAATGATGAATAGGAGTTTGATCCTTTGTGATTTGGTTATTTATTTGCTTTATATGTTATGACTTATGAGGATTATTGACTATCTATTTACTTTTTAATCTAAGAATATATTACCTCTATTGAGTTCTTTAATATTTTTTATTTTTATACTAAATACTGCTTTATTTGGAAAAAGTGTGTGCTTCGCTTCACACTTCTGTGAAGTGAGCCCTCGTCACTTTTTTCCGCTTCTCGCTTCCCGAAACACTGCAGAGAAGTAATATAGCTAACGTGAAGTTCAAAGGTCTACAGAATTTGAATTTTGGAGTAGGTTGAACATAGTAAAAAGTATAGAGGATACTGTGTTACTAGATCCCGAATATGCTCAGTAACTTTTGAATCTTTCCAAAGCACTTTCTAGGCGCTGGTATATAAATAAAAATACTTAAATTATCAAAAAAAGAAAAATACCCATGCGTATGTTTGTGTTTGGCCCAAAGAATTAGAATTTCCATCAAAAGTAAAGTCATTGTTTTGGTTTCCATAGACCTATTGGAGTAATTTAGAGCCCGTCTGGATTGGCTTAAAAAAGTAGCTTTTAAGTCAAAAAATAAAAAGTAGGGAGAGGCCTACTTTTGGTTTTTAACTTTTTTTGAAGTCATTTTTAACTTATTTTAAGTTATTTTGAACTAGTCAAACACTCCCTAACTTATTTTAAGTCATTTTTGACTAATTTTAAGTTACATTTATATTTGCCAAACACTTCCAGAAGTCAAAAATTGACTTAAAAGTATATTTGACAAACTTTGAAGCCAATCCAAACACCCTCTTAGTCATTTGAAACACAATAGACAGGCCATAAATTCTGTAAGTGAACTCATACAGGGACAGGCAAGCAGCTGTGAAGATTATTAAGGAAAGAGATAGAAGCATAGCATAGTCTGAAAGCAAATGTGCAAAGATAATCTAAATAGAAATCACTGTTCTAACACAATTTTTAACTGAATTTAACTTTTCAGTAAATAATTCACAGAAAAAATCGGACCTCTAAGTACAGAGTTAATTCAAAGATCGGAAGTTTCAAATAACAAGAGAAAATACCTGAATGCATAGAGGTCAAAGTAGCTAAAATATTAGGCTAAGACAGGGAGAATACGAAAGGGGGATAGAGAGATACTATCAACACCCAGCATATCTCAAATAGCCATCAAGCAAGCTTTCATGCAAAGATCTATTAGAAACAGAATTTTGTACCCTTACCATCTTCATTTTCTGCTGTTGGCATCATTAGAGACAAATCAGCCAAAGTTTGTAGAGCATCAAAAGCGGAGCTTTCATCTACATGAAGGAAAAAGTAAATTAGCAGATATAACCTCTACTTTCACGGTCTACCAAGATATAACAGTTTCTATCACATAATAAGAGGTTTAAAGTCAAATTACTAACCGAAAGTAGCAAGCTACTTTGCATTTAAATAACAGAACTCAGAAATAACTCTTGCTTTACAACTTGAAAAACAAAGTCAAGCTAATGACAAAAGGAACAGTATCTCAAAAATATAACAGAACTTCCATGATGTCCTAACCCTATGTTGCTGAAACTTGTAATTCTGAGTCCATCCATTCTCTACCTTTTCCTGGCTGTCTAAGACTTTACTGATAAAGTACCTCCCTAAAGATTAATGTTATGAAGGAAATGTTCTCATCTATAGCCTGCCATAGTAAAGCCAGAAAAGGAAAATATCCCTAAGAATGGCAATCATAAAGTTTAGCTTACTATCATTACAATGGCACAGAAGTAACAGACACTTCGAGTTTTGAAGGTAGACTTGGGAAACTTGGTTTGATGATTAAGCACTTGGGAAACCTATTTATGTTTCCTTTTTTTCTTATTTTGATTGGGTTATTAGTGAAAACCTGCTTTGGCTTTTGACTCTTATTCTGATGCTGTTCACATTCTGAAGTTCCCAACCACTTTGAACTTGTTAAACATTGTCGGAGGAGTGTTTAGTATGTCTATTGTGGATCAATTCTTGAGTTGCTGCTTCTGTAAGTAACTTGTTGCCTTCAATTTTATGGCATGACATGTGAAAAGAAATGGACCTCAGCCTAAATCAACCTCAAAAGCAAGTTCATGAGGTGAGGATGGGGGCCCAGGCTGACATCTAGAGCATGGACAACATAACATGGGCTTTATACTAGATAGGAAAAGAAAAGGGAAAGGGGCGTTAAGGAGATAATATTTGAGGTTTACATAGCCTTCAGCTAAAACAAAGCAGATACGGTCTTATATACGCTCATGTATTTCGACATTGTAAGAATTAATGGTCATTGTGATGAAACAAAAACTGTCATTTTCTCCTTCGAAGAGCATTAGCCCTAGTTTAGGTTAGTGCAGTAGTAACACCTCATACTTACTGCTCAGCACTATTGTCAAACTTGGATGCATGTTCAAATCTTATTACTCAACTTCGCTTATGTTTCCAAAAATCCATCCTCCTTCCCCCTCTTAACTAGTGGCAAACGATAAAATAGAACAATCAAAGAGGACCAAAGGAACATTTAAAATGCTGTTAAATTATTAAAATGGGAAGTTCTAAAGAACAGTAATCTACAAAACTTTGTAATACCTCTCCCGAAAAGAACCTTTTTGCTCCTCTTTCTTGAATTCTTTTCATTTGTGGCCTCCATTTCAAGTTTACCCCTCGCCGCACCCAATTTTTGACCTTCTTCTGTACCACTACATGCCTCTTTGATATCATCAAAATGATTGTCACCACTATCATCGACTTCCAACTTTCTACCGTAAGGTCTTTTTCGCTTTTGTGTTGTTCGACCAACGGTTCCACTTTCCCCCAACTCATTCTTATACCGCATCAGCTCACCAGTGTCCGCTTCCATGCTTCCCTCTTCTCCATCCACTTCATTACTAAGAAGCTTGACATTGCCCATTTCCATTTTAACACGCTAGTTGGGGGAAAAAATCAAATAGTTGATCTGCTGAGGACATAAAGTCTATGCAGATAAGTCACAATGTGAAATGAAAGTAAAGTCATACCTTTCTTTCAGCAGTCCCAATAGGTGAGGTCATAGCACCATCCGTCCTACGGTTTGGTGTCTTAGAGACCTGAGGAGACCCACCTCTTTGTGAAGCTCCTGTTAAAACTAATGCTATCTTCACATCATCATCAGTGTCATCTGCCTGCAGTTTCAAACTTTGCCTACTTGGAGAAAAATATTTCTCACCCTTGGGATTTTCGTAAGAAAAAGAAACAGGAAAGCGTGGGGTTCGTTTTCCAACAGCTCGAGGCCGGCTTCCTGAAAGGCAACTCCATAGAAAATTCATTAATATAATCACATGACAGGTACTCAATCTTTAGATAAAGAAAAAGAGAGTAGGCTTCTATCTTTAGTTACAGATAATAAATGAAAAGAAAGATTTAGTTTGTTAACATAGTTTTTTTGCATCCATGTCTGAATGGTGAAACTGCCCCTCAAAGATGTCAAGCCTCAGTTTATTCTGTACATAGGTAATGTGGAAGGCAGATAAACAAAATGACATCCTGGGAAAAGCTACTACTGCATGAAAGTACAATGCACTGGTGACAATAAACTCTATGCAAGAATAACAAGCAAGAAAGATTCTAATATAGGCCCAGCTGGAAGACTTTTTACAGATATTATATTCTTTTTTGTCAGAATAATACTAAATACTGAATTTTAATGTTTACTTTTTTGCTGTTGTTGTTGTAGTTTGGGGGGGGGGGGGGGGGGGGGTAGAAGGGACAACGCACCTCCTGAACGCTTCTTCTTCAACAAAGTTAAACAGCCATGACTAGCTGCTAATGCTGAGGATGTCATCTCAGATGCTTTAGATGCATTAGGGAGAACTTTAACCCGTGCACAATTCTGAAATTTTCGAGACATTCCAGCATCCTCATTACTTTCTTGCTCACTGTCGCTTGCTGCCTGACATCCAATAGTCAAGTTAATTCACCAGCAAATACTGAAAATTAAGACTCAGCTACAATATTTAAACACTAGAACTCAGGAAACATGAACAAATATAACACTTCTCTTTTCAAAAAGGTTTTCTTGCCGACAGTAAGAAAAATGCTTTTGCTACGACCTGATGCCTAGAATTATCGTTCCTGCTGTTTATTTAACAAGAGGCTCGTTTGGTATGAGGTACTAAGAAAATAATTCAAGTATAGAATTTGGTATTTATCTATCTTATGTTTGGTAGGTTTTTTTCAACTTCATATTAGTTAATAGGGATAAGGGTCCGAAAAATATCCCAACTTTGGTCGAATTTGCTATTGCGATACTAAACTTTCATGAGGACCTATTACCTCCTTAGACTATTTAATACCGTATTTTTTACCCTGTGAACTATTTAATAGTGTATTTTAAAGGTATATATGTGTCCATGTGGACACATTACTAATTATAATTTTGCATTATTTTTTATGTTCACGTGGACAAATATATATGTTTAAAATACGGTATTAAATAGTCTAGGGAGGTAATAGGTCCTCATGAAAGTTTAGTATCGCAACAACAAATTCGACCAAAGTTGAGGTATTTTTCAAACCCTTATCCCTAGTTAATACATGTATTGACTTGTACCACAATTTTGGATAACTTTATATCTAGTTCATGGTGGAATAACAATATTTGAAGAGACAACAATGCTCATTATTATTCTCTATCCCTTCAAAATACAATCCACAGCCTGAAAAGACAATTGTTGTTGCTTTATGAATTGATGTCCTGATTTTTAATACAACAAACCAAACATCTACTAAGATATAATCCCCGCATTACAATTCCTACATTATAATCCCTACATTACTAATCTTTGCATTATTAATCCCTGAATAACTCGTCTCGGTATCAAACAACCCCTAACAGCTTGCAAAGACCTTCCTATTCAAGACAAGCTACATTTTCAATTGAAGTATTTAGGAATTCCATCCATTAGATGCCATGAAGCTTTCAAGTATCTCATGTGCAACACTACTCCTTAAGCTTGAAACAAATATGTAAGAAATATATAACTCTGGTGGACGGGGAAACTCCATATGTCTTAAGTCTTACCAAGTTGCAGTAGTGATCAGTCATCATGGCAATCAGCCCAGCAACAGACGCAGTCCCCTCTGGAAGAGATAAATAAGCCTGAAAATACAGTACAATGAAGTATAATGAATTGCATCATCATTTTATATGTACAATATATTCAATACTGATTAATTACTCAGTGGAGTTTATTCTAAATTTAAAATTTATAATAATAACACCATAGAAACAATCATCAAATTGTAGTTGACTTGTTACAGGCAAAAATCACAAGACCATGATTTATGATGATTTTTTTAATAAACACAATGGTTTATGATGACTGACATGGCATTCCATGTTTTCTATGTATATAGCCAACTGAAAGGCAAAAAATGATCATAAGTGAAGTGATTACTCTTTTTTAGACCAAATGTTGGTCAAGAAGATGATTGTTGTGCTCTCCAAAAAAAAAAAAAAAAGAGATTGGCTTTCTAACTGAATGTGCTTCACCAGAAAAAGTTTTCTTTTACAATTGCAATGGAGTTTGGAGGGCTGTTTCACGGTACTAATGCAACATAACAGCACCAAAAAGAAAATGAACAAATCATATCACCAATTGCTAATGCAGATTTACAAATGTGAGGATCAGTTTTGATGCAAATTTTCAACTAATATCAATTATTCATAATATCACATTGTTCCATATCAGAATCCAGAAAAGGAAAATAAAGTACCACTAAAAGTCAAACTAAGCTGGTTAAGATGACACACACAAAAAAAGCAGAGCAATGGAATCTGGAAACTGCTCAAAACAGACGGAAAAAGAGGGGAAGAGTATGATAAGATAATAAAACACGGTAAGGAAACTCAATCAATTAAATATGTTAAATTGCTAGTTACAACAGAATAGAAATGTCATATTTATTTATAAAAAGAAACAAGGAAAAACTTTAAGTTTCATATTACTACTGAAGGATATACAGCATCCTAGATCCTACTGCAAACACTGGGAACTATGGTCTTTCATTTTAACACAATCCTCCTCCTTTCCTTCTATTCTTTAGTGGAGATGTCATTTTTACAAGGTGCAAAATAGAAACTTGTGTGTGTGAAAGGCTCTGATACGAGGCAATCTCAAAGTACTCATGGAACCCTACATTGGACGCCTGAAAAGTGAACTCTATGCAGCTGGTAAGTACAAAACAGCAAATCATGCGTACACAATAGACTATCTGATAATGTACAGAGCACTCATGGAGATAGGAGATTGCAGCTCATGTTAATAACATCCAGAGGTATCGATGATACTAGTAGCAAAGCACATATCACCATATTACCAATTATGAGTGATGACCATGTAAGAGAAAAGGTTAAATTATTTCCAAGAGTAAGAAGGAATCAAAGGATCTGTGGCAGAGCGCAAGCGATGTTAATTGATAGCCTACTAGTACTAGAGAAACTGAACAACAGATGAAAATAGCCCCTCAAAAATAGACAACCCTACCCAAATTTCTTTGTGAAAAAGATCTGACTTATTGGAGTATTTTGCTCCTCAAAAAGCTTATATTGAATAAAATGTTCACAAGCCAACAACGTGAAGTATCAGAACAAGGTTCCAACAAAATGGACTCTCTCACCATGCTATCAGTATAGATGACATTTAAGACCAGGTATACATCAGCAGGATTATGAATAAGAAGATGAAGAGAGGTATTGTCAATCAAGATACATCGCTAGATGATATCATAAGCTAAGAGGATTCAATTATAAAGGCATGTGTTACTTTGTTTTCGGCATTCAGAGCCTACCCTATTCATCGTGTAAAGAGCTTCCACCATTTCTGCAGATCGGGATTTCACTGCAGATGCAACCTGCAATAAGTACAAAGCAGATCTTAGAGGCAAGGCATCAGAGATCAATCAACAGAAAATATATGCAAGTTACAGGGTATATTCAAGAAACTTCAGTTAATGGATATACTTTGAAATTGAACTGACCTTTTTCCAATCTTTTCCATACTTGCGGTATGCTTGATAGAAGCGTGTCAGGTCTTCCTCACTCCACTGGGGACCAAGCATGTCAGACAATTTCTTCTTCTGCAATTTTGAACAAAGAACCGTGTCAAAATGCAAACATGATTCCTTGCCCTCCCCCAGCCTTCATAGAGTACGTTACATCAAACCTAAGAAACTAGATGAAATATTTCTCCTTTCCAACTCAACTATTACCACTTTCTTTAAGAAACCATTTGGTGTGAAGAATGAACCTTTGCGGCTTGGCCTAACTCAACTCCAAAACCTAGTTCATTATGGGAGGAGAGGACTACCCAGACCATAAAAGGAAACCACAATCCATTCCTTCAATCGGATTTGACACTTCCCCCATGCCCATGACTGGACATTGGAGTGTTGATAAACATAATGCAGGGTCCCAACATTGAGAAACACAACAACAACAACCAATGGACTTCGGACCTACCTCAACACCAAAAGCTAGCTCACGGGGATAGGATTTCCCAAGTATATATAAGGAAACAACAACTCTTTCCCTCAACCTGTGCGGGACTTGTAGTTGACAAGAATAAAAAGGGAAGTGCTGGAAAGTTATGTAAGAGGAAAGTTGTGAGAATTTTTTTTGAAAACTTCCCCCACAAAAATAACTTCCATAAAAATAGTGTGATGAAAGAATTACAATATTTTTTAAGGAAAGTTGAAAGTTAATACCAGACATCGTCTTATCATTCCAAATTTTCCTCTTCCATTCAAAGAAAAACAAGCAGAAAATTGTCTTGACTTCTCTGACACATTTCTAGCAACTTCCTAACATCCTTGATGAAATCATTCATCTCTCTCCTTGCACTACCTATCTCTTTTCAAGTTTCTACTATGGCAAAGGTAACATGCACCACCTATGCTGTCAGGAGGCACCACTTCTCAAACATAAAAAGAGCATGTTATCATTTCCAAGAAGACACTAATTTATCCTAGATTCCAAAAGAAAAAAAAAAAACATTAAAGAACTCACTAACATGCTTCATCGTGGAATATTACAAAAGCAAACAAAAGTATACTAAAACTCACCCGTTGCAAGCTTTTCTTTGCATTGTCCCCATTGCCATCTTTACTGGGAGAGATGTCAGTTGTAAGAGATTGTCTCTTGCTTAAGCTTCTAATTTTTTTTGCTGGAGCCATGCCAAAAATCTTGAAAAACCTATACCAAAAAGCAGAATCAGGTAAGCACAATGTAAGATTCTGCTTATAACATGTTTTAGGAAGTGATAAAATACATCGCTAATAAGCATGATGTCCACAGCATAGTTTGTTGATCAATATACAAGTAAAAATGGTAAATATTATATAAGCAAACAAGTGGCTTATTAACAACTAATAACTTTTTCTTAACCTTCAAAACTCACATAGTCCTTCTAAATGGTTTTCAAAGATATGCATGCATAATTTGTATTAACAGCTTTAAATTGTAGCTGCACCTTAACTACTTTTACCGTTCTTCCATAGGTTTAAAACAGCATCTTCTATACAAATTTATTCTGCACACACAAAAATAAAAAAACTTACTTGCTTTTACCTAGTAAATCCAGCAAATATCTGGAATTATGCCTACCAATAATTCCAATTCATAAGATCAATAAATTTTCTTGCATGATGAACAAGGGTTATCAATTCTATGTCTATGTGCTCAAAAGATACAATTACTAACTCTGGGCACTCAACAGAATTAACAACAAACACTTAACAGATACAAAAACGGCGATCTGATAAACTTTTTGAAAGACCCAGAAAGAAAAGATTGAAACTTTCAAAATCACAGTTAAAACCCCCCTTTTTTTGCACCAATTTGAAAAAGAAAAGGTGAGTTTGTTTACCTATGAAAACTGTTTGAGCTTCTCAAACAAAATTCAGAACCATGAGCTGCGATACAAATGGGAGAATTCGGTGAATTTTGAAGCGCGGGTGAGAAATTGCAGAAATTTGCGGTAGAGAGAATGGGGAGAAAAAGATGAAAATATTTTGGGGGTAATAGCCGCGAAACTCTGTATTTGTATTTTATGCGAGCAAAAATTGTTTTTTTATAATTATACTACTACTATACTTTTCTTTTTCGAATTCAATTTAAAATAACTTTTGTTTTTTTCTGATTTAAGATTTGAAATGTTTAAATAGGATATTGAAACTTTTGAAATTACAACTACGGAAATGAGTTTTAGGTTTTTAATTAGGTATAATAATGATTTTTGGTACAAGGCTTCTACCCCTTAGATTATGACCGAAATCTCGGTAACACACCTAAACTTAGCTAGGGTCTTATTACCCCTAAACTAATTTAAAATGGAATAAATACACCATAAACGCTGACATGGCATAGAGAGTGTGCACACTCTCTTGAAGGCAAGTGATAAGTGCACAAATTGGACACATGTCATTTTTTTATTAGTAACTTTATAATTAGTTAGACCATCTCCAACTCACCTCTATTTTACTCTCCATATTCTATATGTGGAGAGTAAAATAGAGAATGGGCACTCCAACTCACCTCCAAATCACCCTCTATTCTTCAAATTTATAGAGTTGAATAGTAGTTCTCCAAATTTGGAGAACTACTATTCACACTCTCTATTTCACTTTTTTATTATTTTATTATTATTTCTATTACTTTCTAATTAACATATTATTTTACATATAATTCTATTAATTAAATATCTAATATTCATAATTCTATTTTAAATGTAATATAATATTTTTAAATATTATTTATATATACTACTTTAATCAAATTAATAGTATTTTAATTTTTTTTTCTAATTTTCGTGAATAATAAAATTTTATTTTATTATTAATTTTCATTATAAAGAATACGCAAAATTAAAATGGCAAGATGAAAAAAAATAATTTATAAATACAATACATGATATGATAATTTAAATACAAGATAACAATACAATACATAACATAATAATTTAAATACAAGATAACAATACAATACATAACATAATAATTTAAATACAAGATAACAATACAATACATAACATAATAATTTAAATACAAGATAACAATACAATATAATACATAACATAATAATTTAAATATAAGATAAAATACAATACATAACATAATAATTAATTGATCACAACAATAATTTAGAAATCCGGTAGGTCGTTTCCAGATTTAGCACTATTCGGAAAAAAATTAGGATATGATTTCGAGAATTGTTGCGATTGTGGTTGTGATTGTGGTTGTGACTACAGTTGTGATAGTATACGATATGGGTTATTATTTAGTTGATGGTATATATCCTAAATGGTCTACAATTGTTCAAACTATTCGTGATCCTCATTCCCAACAAAAGAAATATTTCGCAATGAAACAAGAATCGTGCCGAAAAGATATTGAACGTGCATTCGGAGTTTTGCAATCACGTTTTGCAATTATTGCAGGACTGTCACATTTTTGGAGAAAGGAAGTGCTACATGATATAATGACTACATGTATTATACTGCACAACATGATAATTGAGGATGAACGTGATCTCAATGCACCAATTCAAGATGTCGTAAAGGATCCAACTCCAACTATAGAAATGGTGATAGATGAAAATCTCCGGTTTGAACAATTTTTAGCTAGACATAAAAAAATTAAGGACAAAAATGCTCATAGACATAAAAAAAATTAGGGGACAAATTCAAATAAAAGTGACATACAATTACATAAACACTCAATTTTCAAAATTATTACGTTGCTCCCATAAATGCTCTATTAATGCATTACGGAGTTCAAAATGAGCATTTTTGTTCTTAATTTTTTTTATGTCTAGCTAAAAATTGTTCAAACCGGAGATTTTCATCTACCACCATTTCTATAGTTGGAGTTGGAGCCTCTATGTCATCTTGAATTGGTGCATTGAGAGCACGTTCATCCTCAATTATCATGTTGTGCAGTATAATACATGTAGTCATTATATCATGTAGCACTTCCTTTCTTCAAAAACGTGACGGTTCTGCAATAATTGCAAAACGTGATTGCAAAACTCCGAATGCACGTTCAACATCTTTTCGGCACGATTCTTGTTTCATCACGAAATATTTCTTCTTTTGGCAATGAGGATCACGAATAGTTTG
This sequence comes from Solanum verrucosum, assembly GCF_900185275.1. Classification (NCBI taxonomy): domain Eukaryota; kingdom Viridiplantae; phylum Streptophyta; class Magnoliopsida; order Solanales; family Solanaceae; genus Solanum; species Solanum verrucosum. The sequence goes on from NW_026020680.1 coordinate 1,773,560, forward strand.
AATTATTGTAGACCATTTAGGATATATACCATCGGCTAAGTAATAACCCATATCGTATTTTTTCCTTGAATAACATAATGGGCAGGAGGCATAATACCGCTAGCAAGATTGAAAAATAAATGTGATGACTCTAAAACATTAATATCGTTATTGGTGCCAGGCAAACCAAAATGCATGCCATATCCAAAAGTCATAATTAGCAAAAACTTCAAGAATAATTGTTAGTGATCCACTACGACCTGCGTATTGCCCAACCCATGCCGTTGGACAATTTTTCCATTTCCAGTGCATGCAATCTAGACTACCTAACATTCCTGAGAAACCACGCTGCTCACCAATGTGCAGAAGTCTCACAACATCGCTAGGTGTTAGTGATCTCAAATATCGCTCACCAAAAACCTCTACAGTAGAAACTATTAGTGATTCAAATGTTCGTGATTACCTGCAACCAGAACAACAACGAATACTTGAAAAAAGAAATCGACAATCACAACCGCAGTCACAATCGCAATCGCAACCACAATCGCAACAATTCTCGGAATCATATCCTAATTTTTTTCCGAATAGTGCTAAATCTGAAAACGACCTACCGAATTTCTAAATTATTGTTGTGATCAATTAATTATTATGTTATGTATTGTATTTTATCTTGTATTTAAATTATTATGTTATGTATTATATTGTATTGTTATCTTGTATTTAAATTATTATGTTATGTATTGTATTGTTATCTTGTATTTAAATTATCATATCATGTATTGTATTTTTAAATTAAATTTTTTCATCTTGCCATTTTAATTTTGCGTATGCTTTATAATGAAAATTAATAATAAAATAAAATTTTATTATTCACGAAAATTAGAAAAAAAATTAAAATACTATTAATTTGAAATTAAAATAGTATATATTAAATAATATTTTTTAAAAATATTATATTACATTTAAAAAGAATTATGAATATTAGATATTTAATTAATAGAATTATATGTAAAATAATATGTTAATTAGAAAGTAATAGAAATAATAATAAAATAATGAAAAAGTGAAATAGAGAGTGTGAATAGTAGTTCTCTAAATTTGGAGAACTACTATTCAATTCTCTAAATTTGAAGAATAGAGGTTGATTTGGAGGTGGGTTGGAGTGCCCATTCTCTATTTTACTCTCCAAATATAGAGAATGGAGAGTAAAATAGAGGTGGGTTGGAGATGGTCTTAGTACACATATTTATTGATAATAAAACTTATATATATTTAATTATTTTTATTTCTTTCTTTGTAAAATATTTATTTTAATTTCATTTCACTTTAAACTTTTTTTATTTAATTTATTATATTTTCACTTTAAATTATTTTTAAAAAAATATGTGTATTTTTTTTAAAAAATAATTTAAAAGTGTCCTTTAATTTTAACGTTTTAATTTTTTTTTATGTTTTATTTGATTTTCTTCACTTATTTTGATATTCGTTCAAAATTAACTTATTTTAAATACAAGACATTTGAAATCATATCAAAATGAAAGACAAAGAAAGTAAAATCAATAGACAAATAAAAGAGAAAAACAATGAATGTAGGTAAAAAAATGTGTATAAACTTAATTTTAAAACAAGATAAAAAATAAGAATATTTTTTTTTAAAAAAAATTAAGAGTCTTTTTTATTTTTTTTGAAAAAATAATATTTACACACGTGGCGGGAGAGTGTGTGCAAACACAACCAACTTGGGTGGTTGAAGGTGCCACATCAGCACAAAGGGTGCACAAAAATACGAAAAAAATGAGTTCACGGAGTAATAGGATCTTAGTTAAGTTTAGGGGTGTCTCTGAAATTTCGGTCATAGTCTAGGGGTACTTATGACTTATCCCATGATTTTTAAACTAATGTGGTGGCTTGGTTAGGACGATAATTTCTGGTTAAATATTGTTCTCTGGAAAAAATTTAAATAATAATATTCAAATGCCCCACCATTCATTGAAAATATACTTTTTCATTTTACATAAAATATAGTAGTACTTTTGGTATGTGATTATTTTTTCAATGACATTTTATTTCTATGTGAAATAAATATAAATAATTAAAATTAATGTAAAAAATGATTTATGAATGATAGATTAAAGTAATAATATGAGAATTATTAAAATGGTAGAAAATATGGAGTGATAAAATGATATAGAGAGATTATTTTGTGAATATTTTGAGATAAATTTATCTTGAAAAGTATTCTTGTCAATATGTATTTTGAAGGAGAAAAAAAACTTCAGAATAATTCGCAGTTGTTTGTGTTGATCAAATCATTTGATTATTTTTATTTTACCTTTATTAATATTTAAATGTTTGGACAAATTTCCACAAAAGAATATTTAAAGAGCTAAAAATTATGAAAAAAGATATCTACAAAAATTAATGTAATATTTTAATCCTCTATTTTTTTTAAATAATTGACATTGTTCTTTTCACTCTAGTTATTTTAATTCTTTTTGTTGTCAATACTTTATTCCTCTTTGATCTGAGATGGAACCTATCCTATTTATAAGCTATGACATCCAACAAAAAGTGACACAGAAATCAGCAAAAGGCGAGAGCATAGAGGCCAAATCTGATTTCAAAACAAGCTTCCAGCAAAAAGATGAAGTGAGGGAGCTACACGATCTTCTCCTATTTTGCTTCACCCGCAAAATAGAGAGAATCAAAATCGGAATAGAGGTAACAACGAAGAAGGTAATAGCGAGTCACTTACACATATTTGCATGGAGAAAGCGCAAGGCTCATACTCTCTTGCAAGTTCTTCATGAACTCAGGCTTTCTAATTGAACAACACACCTATAAAGAAGAAATAGTGGGGAAGAAGAAGCAAGAACTCCACGTGGAAAGATCGAGGCACACCTTTGAGAGCTGATATTTTCAGCATCCATCACAAGCCGGGCGTGAAGGATGTTTATCACCCAAAGAATAAGGAACATCATGCTGGAGCTAAAGGGAACAACGTAAAACATTGGAAAGTGGCGAGCTGAGTAAGAGAAGAGGAAAGAGAAAGAAAGGGAAAAGGAAAGCTCATTTAGGAAACTCTAGTGTTAGGGTAGCGTCTTTATCCACCTAGTCTTGCCAATTTGGGCCGATCAGGATGAACCTTTTGTTAATGGTGCTTGACCCAATTATTTAATTAATAATACGGACCTTGAGTCCAAATTTAAATTTTTTAAAAAAAGATATATATTTTTATTAAGATAAAAATAAGAGTCCAAAAGAATTCAAACATTAAACATGTATTTTTTTTTAAAATTTCGAATATATAATATTTAATTATTAAATTAGGTATATAGTATTTAAAATTTTGAAGACATATGTAACTGCCGTTGTATTTTAAAAAAAAAAATTAAAATTTGGTTTTTTGAAAAATATTGAATATGTCCTAGATTAAAAAAAATCAATTTTTTAACTAATTTATAAATTGTATTTAAAAATGAATAAATCTGTTTTTAAAAATGCTGACATTTGTTATTATTTGTGTAAGTTGATGACATGTGTCTATTTTTATTTAAAAGTGTGTATTTTTAAATATTTAAATATTTATATAATATTTAATTTTTTAAATATTTGTGACGCTGAAATGTGGCATTTTTCTTCTTTATTATATATATATAGATATTTATTACTAATAAAGTCATTATGCACACATGCTATCGTCAATGTGGGTATTATTGTCATTTAATAATTTTTATTTTATTATTTTATTTATCTATCTTAACATATCACAACAAATTTTCATTCGATACTACTTTTAATATTGAATAATTTTATAAATTAAAATATAATTAATAAAGTTAATTTAATAATATAACTTATAAGTGTTATCAAATGAATTATATTTGGCGTACAATTTGCAAATTCGAACTCAAATTCTCGTTTTTCCTCTCGTCTTCTGTCATTTCTCTGGCGACGACATTGGGTAAGGTCAACTTCAAAAATCAAGTCATTCAAACAAAAACCCTTATGTCATTTCTCGGCGACAGCGTTGGGTAAGTTCAGCTTCGAAAGATCAAGTCATTCAAACAAAACTCTTTTGCCATTTCTCCAGCGATAGTGTTGAGTAAGTTCAACTTCGAAAGATCAAGTCATTCAAACAAAACGTCTTCTGCCATTTCTCCGGCGATAGTGTTGAGTAAGTTCAACTTCGAAAGATCTAGCCATTCAAACAAAAACTCTTCTGCCATTTCTCCGACAGTAACGTTGGGTAAGTTCAGCTTCGAAAGATTTAGTCATTCAAACAAAAACCCTTCTGTCATTTCTTCGGTGACACCGTTGGGTAAGTTCAGCTTCGAAAGATCAACTCATTCAAACAAAAACCGTTCTGTCATCTCTCAAGCGACAATATTTGGTAAAATTCAGCTTCGAAAGATCTAGCCATTTGAACAAAAAACCTTGTACTATTTCTCAGGCAGCAGCGTTGGGTAAGGTCAACCTCAAAATATTAAGCCACTCAAATAAAAACTCATTCGGCCAATTCCCCAGTGGCAGAGTTGGGTACGTTCAACTTCGAACGATCTAGTCATTCAAACAAAAACCCTTCTGCCATTTTTTTGGCGCGGCATTGAGTAAGTTCAACTTCGAAAGACCAAGTCATTCAAACAAAAACCCTTTTGCCATTTCTTCGACATCAACATTGTGTAAATTCAGATTCGAAAGATCAAGACATTCAAACAAAAATTCTTCTGCCATTTCTCCAGCGGCAGCGTTGGGTAAGTTTAGCTTCGAAAATCAAGTCATTCAAACAAAAATCTTTTTGCCATTTTTCCGACGATAGCGTTGGGTTAATTCAATTTTGAAAAATTAAGTCATTCAAACAAAACTCTTTCGTCATTTCTCCGATGATAGCATTGGTTAAGTTCAGCTTCAAAAGATCAGGCTATTGAAATAAAAACCCTTATGTCATTTCTCTGATGACAGCGTTGGGTAATTTTAGCTTTGAAAGATCTTGCCATTTAAACAAAATTTCCTTCTGTCATTTCGCCAACATCAACATTGGGTAGGTTCAGCTTTGAAAGATCAAATCATTCAAACAAAAATCCTTATGTCATTTCTCGGACAATAATATTGGGTAAGTTCAGCTTCGAAAGATCAATCCATTCAAACAGAAACTCCTCTTCCATTTCTTTGACGACAATATTGGGTAAGTTCAGCTTCGAAAGATCTAGTCATTCAAACAAAAACTCTTTTGTCATTTCTCCGGCGGTAGGATTGGGTAAGTTCTTCCTCGAAAGATTAAGTCATTCAACCAAAACCCTTCTGTCATTTCTCCGACGATAGTGTTGGGTAAGTTCATCTTTGAAAGATCTAGCTATTCAAACAAAAACCCTTCTCCCATTTTTCTGGCGGCAGCGTTGGGTAAGTTCAACTTCGAAAGATCAAGTCATTCAAACAAAAACCCTTCTGTCATTTCTTTGGCGGCAACATTGGGTAAGTTCAGCTTCGAAAGATCAAGTCATTCAAACAAAAATTACTCTGCCATTTTTCCAGCGACAACGTTGGGTAAGTTCAGCTTCGAAAGATCTAGCTATTGAAACAAAAACCTTTTTGCTATTTCTCTGGCGACAACGTTGGGTAAGTTCTGCTTCAAAAGATTAAGTCATTCAAACAAAACACTTCTGTCATTTCTCCGACGATAGCATTGGGTAAGTTCAGCTTTGAAAAATCTAGCCATTCAAGCAAAAACCCTTATGCCATTTCTCTGGCGGTAACGTCGATTAAGTTCAGCTTCGAAAGATCAAGTCATTCAAACAAAAACCCTTCTGTCATTTATGTGGCAGCAGCATTGGGTAAGTTCAGCTCTGAAAGATCAAGTCATTCAAACAAACATCCTTCCGCCATTTCTCTGGCGACAATAAGTTCAGCTTCGAAAGATCTAGCTATTCAAACAAAAACCCTTCTGCTATTTTTACGGCGGCAGCGTTGGGTAAGTTTATCTACAAAAGATCAAGTCATTCAAACAAAAACCTTTCTGTCATTTCTTCGGTGGAAACATTTGGTAAGTTTAGCTTCGAAAGATCAAGTCATTCAAACAAAAACTCTTCTGTCATTTCTCCGGCGACATCGTTGGGTAATTAGTTCAGCTTTGAAAGATCAAGTCATTCAAACATAAACCCTTCTGCCATTTCTCCGACGACAACACCAAGAAAATGGTTTTGGGTTTTTTTTTCATGTAGACCCACCCCAGGTAATGCTCTCTTTTTCTTCTTCTCGTTCTTAAGAAGAATTATTATGTGATATTGAATGAGATTCAAGATTCGTGATTAGTGATCAAGAAAGTGGAGTAAACCATAATGTCTCAGGTTTTAAATGAGATGAAAACTATGGGATATTGGGTGATCGGATTCACATTTTGTTAGTAAGTTTTGTGTTGGTAAAAATGATCTAGTATTGCAGGTTCATTTCTTCATTAGTTGTTACTATTCATTTCCTATATTCTCTGCTGGCGGACTTCGTTCCAAATTTTGTTCAAAACCATGTTGTAGGATTGAGTCTCCTTAATAACAATTCATGTTATTTTTCTTATTTTGATTCAATATTAATTAGCGTAGGATTGAGTCTCCTTAATAACAATTCATGCTATTTTTCTGATTTTGATTCAGTATTAATTAACTCTACTGATTTTGAAAAAAAACAAAAAGAATTGGGTAACCATATTCAATATGTTAGCTAGTAAATTTACTATCTTTATATTATTTTTTCTACCTCTCCTGATATATTTTGTTATCTAATCACTCAAATTCAATAAATATCTTAATCTTTTTACTTCAAAACTCATTTAACTTTTTTTAATGGAATTATGGTAAACCATGTTTGAGGATTGAGTCTCTTAATAACAATTCATGTTATTTTTATGATTTTGATTCAGTATTAATTGGCTCTTCTGATTTTGGAAAAAAACAAAAAGAATTGGACAACCAAATTCAATAGGTTAGCTAGTAAATTTACTATCTTTATGTATATTTCTTCTTTTTTTTTTTTTTTTCTATTTCACCTAGTATATTTTGTTTTCTAATCACTCAAATTCAATAAACATCTTAGTCTTTTTACTTCAAAAATCATTTAACTTCTTTTTAATGAAATTTTGGTACTCTTTTGCATAGATTTTTGCTAAAGCATGCAACTATATTTTTTTTTGTTAAAATTACATATAGTTTGTTAGTTTACTTTAATTCGTTAAAATAAATGTAAAATATGGTTCTTTGTAAGTTTTTTGATTCACACCAAAAAATTCATGATAGACAACCCCAAGGGGCATCATGATAGACAATGTTAAAATAATTTTTTTTAGGGTTCCAGAGTGAGATTATGGACACCATGTTTCAAGACAAAAATGATGAATTAATCCACATTTGATTGTAAAAGTGCGTGTGATTCCGATATAAGATGAAATCCTTGAATATTTTCAATATGTTGCATTAGAATTTTACGAATTATGCTAACCGCAGAAGCCCCAACATGATGGAAGAACAGGTGATCAAACACAAGATGTGGCAGTGTGAACCATATATGTAGCCATTGCTTTGATAAGATGCTTGTTATTACGACATCTTTGACGGACGCGTTCGCTAGTATTCTATGTAGTGTGTCATTTGGTAAGTCACCAATAATTATAGACTTGAGATGCCTTAAAAAATGGTTAGGATGGTCCTCACAGTGCCTTATTTGAGGTTATATTATTAAGAAAAATAAATAAAAAAGTGATGTTGTTTCTTGAACATTATTTGGAAAGAAGTCATTGATGATATATGAGAGGTGCCACAATTATGGTACTAAACAAAGTGAACCTTTTGTGAGAAAAAGCCCAAAATAATCTCATATTGCCAACTATATCATACATTTCATTAGCCTCATTAATTCTCCCATTAATCATTAGCCCATTATTGTCTTTATGACAGTTGGAGGCTTTAGCCTTGTGAGTTTGATATAAATCTAGTCATCTTGTATCAATGGGAAGAGAACCACATACATGTTTAAGAGAAATTCTTCCTCCTATATACTTTTTGTGTTGGGTTTTCTTTTAGTTAATATTTGTGCTTCTAGTTTTATATAAGAAGAGCTTGTTGAATTTTGAGGGATACACCTATACCGCGTGAAATATCCTTAAAGATAATGTATTTTGACACGCCTCAAGTTATGAAAATTCCCTACAAGTGTTCGTGTTGAAGTATTTTTCATAAGATTTCCAACATTTTGTTACTTTCATTTTGGACAAGAATTCTGACTGATTTATCATCTTGCTAGCTTTGGTATTGTCGATGCACTAATATACTGCTCGTTGTTTATATGATAGGCGGACATAATTACTATTTCTTCAAGGCAGGTTCGTATAAAGTGGGCCGAAAAGGTAATCATTCTCAATTATGCCCTCTCATAAAATTGTTGGTACTCTTGTTATTCAAGGTGAGTGGTCGGGTATCTATTGGTTAAAATGGATGAGTCATCCTTCTTTGAAGTTGTAGTTAATTGGAAGGGGACCATTAGATGTGATGATGTAACTATTTCCTGGTGGTAACTTGTTTTATAGTTTTTTTTTATAACAAGCAAACTATTTTTTTATTTCCTTTATTCTTTTCTTGTTTACATTATTCTACTCGAGACTCCATTGATATTTAACAAAGACAAACAATCTCTTTTCAGTTTGTTGTGAATTAAGAGAGAACAACTCAGATTTATATTCATTTTGTGAATTTTAGCCTTGATGCAATTCGGATTGCACCAAGACCGTTCACTCGAAGTCATGCTCAGGGCCTTCAAAAAATGCAGGGTTTGTTCATGAATTAGAGGTTCTTGAAAGATCACTTCGAAAGTTGAAGGGAAGGTGGTGGATGAAGTTGCACATTAGGCGAGCTGGAGGTTACTTCGGTGACTCACCTAATGGCTTAGGCGAGGGCTCCAAGCTCGCCTAAAGTTCCAGAAGTCCCAAGAGAAGAGTCAGCTCGCCAACTTGACCGGCGACTCGATGAGTCCATTCGACGAGGGCGACCCAGCTTGCCCATTTCCTATTTTGGGCCACTTTTGTAATAATTACCTAAAACTATAAATAGCTAGTTTGAGTTCTCATTTTAGGTAGACTATTTTTGAATATTGACATTGAGAAACTCATGTATGAGTGTTGAGAGCTTGGTACAAGCTTTGATTGATTATTGTTTAGAAACGCTGGGGATTGTTTCCTACATCAACGGGAATCTCTATCTCAAATTTTGTGAAGATCTGAGCCAAAATCATTAAGAGTTTTATTTTGAATATTTATCTTGTTCATAAGTGTTCTTGAGGGATATTCAAATCTTCCAACTCATAAGACAAAATCTATCTAACTCATAACACAACAGTATAAACAATGTACGCCAGATATTATAATTATGTTACAACAGGCTAGGATTAAGCTTTTATAGAAGGAGTACTGGATATTCCTCAACAAAGATCGGACTATTGTATATATTAGAAAATTTTCTTCTCTTATTTTGGATCGAATCATGCGTTGAACCATAGTCTCTTTTTTTATTTTCAGATGGGGCCTTTGGCCATTTAATTTCTTAATTTATCATTATTAATAAAAAACACTGACTGAACCTAAAATTTGATCTAAGTAAAAAGGAGAAAATTTCTATTAGCTTCAAAAAAAAAATTCATTTACCTTACAACTTATTTTTAAAGCTTAATCTTTAACGAATCAAAACTCAACATATTTCATGAAGCCATTATAAGTATGAGCTACTTACAAACTAGCTGTTTGAACGTAAATTTCCTTAAACTTTTTATCATCAATAATCCAATAAGTTCATGGCATTATATATATATATATACTAGACACAAAGAGCCCGTGCTTGTTATTTTTGTTGGGTTCTGAAGGGTGATTAGGGCATCATGCGGAAGCTTACAATTGCAAATAATATGATTGATAAATTAGATGACAAAAACTTATACTAAAAACTAATATTATTATATGAAAACTAATATAAAGAAAAATATTAAAACTGTTGAGAGATTAAATCTCCCCATAAACAAAATTCACTAAACGACTACATTGTGGATTCTATTATGTGATGCTATGAGAATAGGGATCTTCAATTTATAGATCTCCAAACTATTCCTCTAAGGAAAGAATAAACCAAATATGGAAGAAAATTATATTTTCCTTTTAGAAAAAGTTCAAGTATTTATGGTAATCCTCTCCTGGGGGCAATGATAAATCACCTAAGACCGCTAATGTTCCATCTAATTCAAGAACAAGCCCTTCTCAATGTCTTGCCTTTCGCATGTGTTTTCTTTTACTTGACTTTTCTTTAAGGAAATAAATAAACTTCAAATAAGGAAAGAAAATCAGGGCAAAACCCTAACAATTTTCTCTGTTTAAATTATGTAGCACTGATAAAATTAAGAGGGCCAATTAAAATTTTGTTTGATTTTTAAATATTTTAAATTTTAAATTTTTGTGATTTATAGTAATTTTAACGTAATTTTTAAATAATATATGTTACTCTCTATCTGTCAATTTATGTGACAAATGTGAAATTTTGAGAGTCAACCATTTAAATAATATATGTTACTCTCTATCTGTCAATGTATGTGAGAGATGTGAAATTTTGAGAGTCAATCAAATTTTAATATATTTTTAAAAATTAGATATTGTGATTCATAATACCTATTACGTAATTTTCAAATAATATATGTTATTCATTTATCCCGTCGCATAGTTAAAATTTTAAGAGTTAACTAAATTAAAATTTTAAATTATTAATTATTGTAATTTATAGTAAATTTTTTAAGTAACTATGGAGTGAATAGAATAAAGATGCACTTTAAAAGTGATGCCTGAGTTCAATTTAGTTAGAGCACAAAAATGTTTTATATGTAAAATTCCTAATGTAATCTTTTTTATTATTTATAATTGGAATAAAATATATGAGGAAGTTTTTTCAAAATCTCCACGTGTCCATCACTTAAAAAGCCTAAAAGATCAAGTTCAATTGGCCCAAAAATTTAGTAAATTACCAAATTTTATATATATATATCTTCTATACTACCTTAAAAGCATGAACTCCTAAACTGAATATTAAATTATTATAATATCCCTAATTAAAAATACTCAATTTATTTTATTTATTAATTTAATTATTTGTATTATATTAAAAGTAGATACCCTTTCATATTAAATAGTTTTGATTTCTTCAAAGAGTTATGACTTTTTCAAAGGGTTATGACTTTTTTGATGGGTTTTGACATTTTCGATGAGCTGTGACTTTTCTGAAGGGTTGTGATTTTTTCAAAGGGTTGTGACTTTTCCAAAGGGTTGTGCCTTTTTCGATGAGTTGTGACTTTTGCAAAAGGTTGTGACTTTTCCGATAAGCAATGACTTTTTCGAAAGGTTGTAACTTTTCAGATAAGGCACAATTAGCACATATTCATACTACTATTAATTTGTTGAGTAATGACTTTTTCAAAAGGTTGTAGCTTTTCCGATAAGGCACAATTAACACTTATTCATACTACTATTTGTTAGCTATAAATAGAGGGATTTCCTCTCACTTTTAAACTACGATTTTTTAAAGTTTTCTACTCTTCTTCTTCTTAAAAAATCTCAGGGTTATTTGCAATGGTTGATTAAGTTCAAAGTTCAACGAAATTCGAGGTACCGCATAGGAAAGAGTTGGTGAACAAATTGTAGCAAATCATTCATAAATTCACACTCGTATTTTTTCTTACGATTCCCATGAGTTAATAGTGACGAAAATTTGCGGGAAAGACAATAATAATAAACAAATATAAAAAAAGTCACATGATTTGGGTAAGATATTTCTTCTTTGTTTTTATTTTTTTACCCTCAATTGAAAGAGTTTCTTTCTAATTTTGCTCAATCAACGGGCGTCAATGTAGTCTGTTGAATCATTAGTTTTGATGTTAATTTCATTATTTCAAAAATAGATTTTCACTTTTACTTATAATATAATAATATAGTCATGATAATAATTAGGGAAAATGCATAAGTATCCCCCAACCTATGCCCGAAATATCAAAGACACACCTATAAGTTGATTAATTGTTTTCTCTGTACACTTAAACTACAGGCAAAAATTGCGTACCTGTGCCAGCTTAGAAAACGAACACATGCTTCTGGTGTGCGAATTCATGCCGAGAGGAAGTTTGGAAAATCATCTATTCAGAAGTAAGTATAGTTCGTGTGAAACCATAACTGCATATTTGATGCAAGAACGGATCCACAATATGATATGTAGATTCATGGGGACCCAATTGCTTTTTCTAAACCATGTATAAGAAATTTATTTTACTATGAACTTAGTTCATTATAGAAATCCATAAACTCGAGATCTTGAATCCACATCTAATTTGAGGACATTCACTAATATCATCCCTGTAATGTCATTGAATTAACCTTTGGTACATCTTGAACAGAGGAGTGCTTATTTCCAACCACTATCATAGAATCTCCGAATGAAGGTTACTCTTGAGGCAACTAAAGGACTGACATATCTCCACAGCCCAGAAGCTAAAATTATATATCAGGATTTCAAATCATCTAACATTTTGCTTGATGTTGTATGTAAAACAACTTTAAAATTTAGTCTTCTACAAGTTTTAACAATATTTCTGTTGTCCTCTTATGATTTGTCCATACCATGAATTGACAGAGTTACAATGCATAGTTGAGCCAATCAACAGAAAATGGGTACCTTCTGTTGTGCTGCTCCTGAGTATATGACCACTGGTAATATACAATTTCAATTTACTCCTAATTGTCCTTGTGCTTTACTTGAGCTGAGCGTCAATCGGAAGCCAAGTACAAAAGTAGTTAAAAGATAGAGATGGTGTCATTAGGCATAGCTTGGCTGGTTCATTTCCATCTGTTTCTCCGTTCAAGGAGTTTGAAAATGCAGCGATAGTAGTAAATTGATCAATTTTCACTGTACTATGTCATATTTCCAGCATTAGATAGTACGTTTATCAATAGTTTAGCCAATTTTTAGATATAAGTGTATCCAAATTGCTTAAAAGCTGCACAGCTAGACTGTTTTGGCATGATAAATGATGTTGTTCGACCTGAAATTTAATATGAATTTGGTATATTACCCGTTGTTATGCGAGCTTAATTTTTTATTTTTTTGATTCACATGTAAAAATTGACAGTCCGTAGTAGCCTCTTTCTCGATGTAGTTGTCAGTTGTAACTGTGCTTTTTGTTCTTTGAGCTACTTTACTACACTTGAGGAGAAAATTCAGTAAAAATGTGGCTTAGATACTTAAAGTCGGGGGAATTCAAAACTGAAGTAAGATGAATTCCTCATTAATGTGTTTTGATGGATTTTATGGTCAACTTGGTGGCTATGTTATATGAATTTTGTTGGACATCACTGAAATTAGCTGTTGACTGTTTTGTGTATACTTGATGAATTGTATCCACGTTACATGGACTCTTTCACTTTCAATGCAACATCAGTGTTGAATTAGTTTGACAGCGTGTCCAGTCTCCTCAACTTTTGTAAATGTAACTCTTTAGGACACTCTAATTATCGACCTGTGGCTTCTTTGATTTATCTGTCTCTTTATTAGGTAGATTTTTTGTTTCTGCATTGAAACACTACATGTTGACTATTCATTTAGGTAGTGTAAATGATGTTTTAATAAAAGACTACTGCAAAAAATTCCTCCACCTTAAAGCGTAATCGAACTTGCATAGCACGACAGTCATAGGTGATTCAGGTAAATACAGAGGAATAACACAAGCTGCTCAATTAGTTCTAATGGTAAATATTGTTTTATTACATCCTCAAATAGAGGCCTCACAGAGAAACATTAAGTCAATAAGTGCACTAAAATGAATATAGTGTGAATAAACTTCCTTCATCAATTAGTCTCGCTGAATTTGTTAAATTATCACACAAATTTTCTTAAGTTCTTGATGAGGTCTCTCTTAAGAGTTATCTCCTCTGTTTAATCCTTCCGTCTTTCATACTCGCAAATATCAATACTATGTGTCCTGAAAGAAATTGGGAGTGTAACACTACTTGGTTTGTATCTGTCATGTAACAAAACTCAATGGGTGAGGATTTAGGGGTAGCTGGTGTAGGATAGTCCAGGGACGGGATGGGGGTTGGATGCAATGGAAAATTTGGAATTTTCACTAAGATTGCTTAGTAATTTCTTTAAAAAAAATAGTGTTAGGCATTTAAAGGTAATTAAAAGACTTTCTGTGATTAAAGAAGTTGTTGTTGATGTTTTGAATAGCAAAGGTCGAGTTATTTTTTACCCCACTTTTGTCAATGTTAGCAATCTGATTCTTCATTTTCTGGATTTTTAGTTGCAGATGAACGTAAGAATTTGATATTTACGGAAGTTTGAGTGGATTCTGGTAATGATTTAGGCTTACTATGTAGAAGTTCTACAAGGGATTATCCAAGTTTAAGATTTTATTTGTTTTGATAATTGTGGTGTTTGAGCTAGCTTGCATGGACCTCGACTAATTTTATGGGTACTTGCTACCTCTCATGAGCATAGGCATCAGATAACTCTACCCCCCCGAGGCTGTGAATTGAGGTTTAAGATTCTTGAAAAACAGAGTTTGAGTTATCTTTTGCCTTAGCTATATTAGTGTGAGTCCATTCTTTTGTGCTTATTTCAACAACAACATCAACATACCCAGTGTAATCCCATAAGTGAGGTTTAAGGAGGTAGAGTGTACGTAGACCCTTACCCCTACTTCGTGGAGATAGAGAGAATGTTTCCAAAAGACAAACTTATTTCTGCAAGAGAGTACAAATTTGTTTTTTTTTTTCAAGTTTTTCTGGATTTTGCTGATCATATGAACTAGGGAAAATATATAAGTACCCCCAGCCTATGCCAAAAATCCCCGAGACATACCTAACCTTTACTAAGGTCCTATTACCCCCCAAACTTATTTTATATATAATTTTCTACCCCTTTTCGGTTTACGTGGCACTATCTTGTGGGCCCAGCGCGTGTTGACAATTTTTTCAAGGATAGTGCCACGTAGGCCGAAAAGGGGTAGAAAATTAATTAAAAAATAAGTTTGGGGGGGGGGAGGGTAATAGGACCTTAGTAAAGGTTAGGTGTGTCTCAGGAATTTTGGGCATAGGCTGGGGGTTACTTATGCATTTTCCCTATGAACTAATTAGGTAGAGTTTGAAGCTTTCCTTTATATTTTATTTAGGCCTAAGTCATTTGCGGCCCCTTAAAGTTGTCCGCATAATTCATTTAGACACCTCAACTAGGACGAGTACCTATTGAACACTTTAACCTTAAGAAATTTATATCTATTAGACACAAAATGATAATTAGTTGAAAAACAAAACTGCTTGTAACTCAAACGCAAATATATACTGAAACAATGACACGTGACAGTTGAATTCAATTAAAAAAATATTCTATTTAAATATTCCAAAAAGAATTTTAAGAAAATAAAAATTAACTCTTTTAATTAACACCCCCACCATCCGTACGTCTTCTTCTCCGTCTTGAGACCGTTTCCCCTTTTTGTCGGCGTCGACACGCAAATAAATCATCTCCCCACTCTTTCATTCCCTTTCATCGGCAACACCTCCTACCATTGCCATCATTTTCTTTCGATTAATAAATATTTATCACAGTTACAAGAAATAATAACAATTTTTTGCCTGAAAAATAATTGATTCAGTTTTCTTACATTGGAATAAATGGAGTTTCGCTGGAGTATTTGAAACCTAAAAAAAAAAGAAAAAAATAGAAGAATAATTGGAGATGGTGAGAGAGAAAGTTGGAAGGGTGGGGTGGCATGAGAGGCAACTGGAAAGTACAGAGATGGTGGAGTGATGTTGGATGGAAATAGTTGAGACATCATCCTGTGAAGAAGAAAACGTCCTGCTTTTTTTTATATTGTTAGTTAATTTTTTTTTTGGTTTCTTTATTAATTAATGTCAAGGGTCAATAAAGCAAAAAAGTGTATTTTTTTCAGGAAAAAGAAAAAGGAAAATGTTATTTGGGTATAAAGTAAAGAACACTTTTTTTGCCACATCAGTATTTTGTGCTTAATAGATACACGTTTTAAATATTTTAGGTGTTCAATATGTATTAGCCTTGGTTGGGTTGTCTAAGTGAATTATGCGGACAACTTTAAGGGGTTGCAAATGACTTAGGCCTTTTATTTATGAATTTTATAGAAGTAAGCCACATTGAATATGTTATGTATGTTCTAATCATCTTGGTTGTTTATATAGAAATGAGTTATATAAATTAATTTTTTTATCGAGATATAGTAAAAAATCAATTGATTCCTAATTAAGGGTCAATCACTTCTTCTTCGTTTGTCTACAGTTGAGTTGAACGGTAAGGGGTGATCAAATATTCACTTCTTCTTTGTGTGTCTACAATTACTTTGAATGGTAAGCTAATCAAATCTTTGTTCCTCCTTCATTTCTACAATCCTATTTCACATACTTCATATAACATGCCTTTGATGTAGATTTTTTTCTTTCCTTTGATTACTGAAAACGTTGATCCTATTTGTTGTGCGACATGTTTAATCAGTTCAAATAGATATGAAAAGAAGGGATTTTCATTTATACACCCCTCATATAAAACTCTTTATCAGTTTAGTGTGTTTACAAGTGATAATGGTCAAATGGGTGAATTTGCTGATCTCCACAATTAACTCTGCAAGAATGTTGAAAAAAAAATGAAAGCATTATTAAGTGTTTGAGAAAGTAAATGAAAGGGTAGTTTCTTATCCTGTTGTTCTTCGAATTCTCTTAATAACTGATTTTCTCATAAGTCATGTTTATGGGTAACAAGAAACGCGTGGTTATAATATATTTTTCCTTGTGCACATGGCGTATTGCTAAGACCAAGCATGTGCAAGTGATTTTCCATAGAGAACCACACAGTCACGAGAATTTCTGCCACAGTTTTATTTGTGCTTTAATTTGCAAGAATGTCTTGATTTGTTTTCCTTGAGATTTTGAGTTGTTGCAACGTTTAGTTGTATAGTAGATCACCATCAATCTAAATCTACTACTCAAATGGGTTGTCCCTCTTTTTAACTCTTGGTAAATGTAGCATCGTATTTCATTTTCTTAATTTCTTTTTATCCCTATCTGCCCTTTTTTTGTTACTCAGGAGAGATTTATGTATTAGAATGAGTGTTGGTTAACCTGGATGTATGTGGTTAGTTCATTTTGATTTTATCTTAGTCTTGATTTCTTAAAGTTGCAGTTCAGATTAACTACTCAACAATAACTATCGGGACCAGCGATTTGATCTTTCGGAAAGAGTGTCTCTTCCTCCACGAGGTAGTGATAAGATCTAAAAAGATATGTTGTTGTTTGAACTCTGTTGATTTGTATAATCTCTTCCTCATTCTACTACTTAACTATCACTAAGACTTCAGAGTCTAAGTATTGTTCATGTTTATTACCTACTTTACTGTTCTTCAAGTGATTTTGATCCAAAATTAAGTACACTATGTCAGTTACCTGTTTTCCAGATCAAGCTGGATAAAAATGGTATTGGGAAGTGTAACACCCTGAAACTAGAAAAAACTAGAAAGGAATTAAAAAGAGGAAATAGTCATTTTTGGAAAGAATATAAAAATCTGGAAATTTGTAAGTGTGTTAAAGTTGAGTTTTTGGTCAACTTCAAACGACCATAACTTCTAGCTCAGGATGAGTTAGGTGTGTTTCCAGACATCGTAGGAAAGATCTTGGAATAATCTTTCCAACGCTGCCGAGTTTGTATGAGTGAGTTATGCCCATTGGAAGTTGGGCTGTTCAAATAAGGAAATGTCCAACCAGGATTTTTAAAGGGTGTTTTGGTCTTTTCCATACCCTATTATTTTAATTCGTTTTAGTAGATTAATTAAGTCAAGACTGAATTGGTCCAGTTTGTGCAAATTAGAAAAAGAGTTAGGGTTTTGACAGAAGAGAAAAGAAGAGGAGAAGGAGCAAGAACCGTCAAGATCTTCAAGAATTGCTTGTGGATTTCGTCAAGGGGTGATCCCTACGAGGTATGTGAGTTCACACAACGTTGGGTTCGTTCACCCTTTCACCAAACATGTTTTATTTCTTGAATTTGGGATGAGATTGATGAGTTTTTGAGAGTTTAAGATCTATTATTAGAGCTGTTTTGAGTTAGATTCTTGTGTATATGTTGTGGGTACCTGAATCTAAAGAGATATGGAGAAAAAGAATCGAATCTAGGCGAATTGGAAATAATCATTTCGCGTCACGGACCGTTCTGCCTCAAAAAGTATTTTCGCGACCAAAATTTAAATACATTTTCGTGTCGCGGACCAGCTTTCAGACAGTGAGTTCTTGATATTTTCTCATGTTTAGCTATCTAAAAACACTCCTAAACATCATGAGATCTTTCATATCACAAATCTCAATCCTTGAAATCCATCATTCAATTCAAGGAAAGTTAAAAGTCAAGTCAAAGAAGTTAAGAGTCAAGTCAAGAGAAGTTAAAAGCCAAATCAAGAAAAGTTCTTAGAGTCTTCCAAAAGTCTTTTACAAATGATTTAACTTTGTTTTAAGACTTGAATTTTGAGTTCAGTAAAGAGTAAAGTTGAAGTTTATTTCTTCAAAAGTATATGGGGACTATGTATTCCCAAAGAGTTTAAAATGTTTTCACATTTAAACAAGTAAGGAAGCTTTGATTTCCAAAGAGCCTTTGAGCTAGTTTTCAGAAAAGAGTAAATGCTTTCACAATTAATCAAGAAGGGAAACTAAGATTTCCAATATAGCCTTTGAGCTAAGTTTTGAACAATTATCTCAAATCACAGAAAGAAGTTATGTTTTTAAAACATAAAGAGCTAGTATATTTTAGGAGTAGTATTGAACACCGATATATGGGAGAGTTTAGAGAACTATGAGCCGCTATAAACCATGTAGCCATCATGGGTAGAAAATAGTCATACTTTTTAGATGATTCCTTAGTTCTTTTTAGCATAGACTAGTGGAGCCACTTAGTAGTTCAGGTTCTATACCCTCGGCAAGGTATATGACGACCCTGGCAGCGTGAGGCAAAACGTTGTATCATCACAATAGCTCTTACGTGATGGTTGTCGGTTAGAGAAACTCCCACAGAAGAAATTGTATTTTTATATACATAGTTATTTGTATTTCTACATACATTTGTATCTTTGCATACACACAGAGTTTACATCATGTTGTAAACAACTTCTCTTTGTATTGCACTTGTTTTTAAGCTGCTTTATATTGAAATGAGTTCAGTTATATTTAGTTGAGTTGAGACATGTAAGTTCTTCTGTTCCTTTCAAGCTTATGTCTTATTTTAGAATTTCCCTCGCATACTCGTACATTTAATGTGCTAATGCCATTTGGCCTGCATCTTACTATGATGCAGACGCAGGTAACCAAGATCAGCATCCAACGCCTCGTTGATCAGGTTGAGCACTCGGAGGGCTCTTTTATCTTTTGCTTTCTAGTTTTCAGTTGTTAGGATGATCAGGGGTCCTGTCCCGACATCCCTCTTTGTTTTAGAGGCTTCGTAGACAATTAGTAGTTCAGTTGTCTTTACATTATCATTTCATATGTTAAGACTTGAGTTGCCATTTTGGCCAAGTTGAATGTTTGACTTTTTAAGCATTCTCAGTATTTTATTACTCAAGTGAGTATAGTGCTTTTGATCATTATAAATATGCATAGAGTCTTCTGCTGAGTAAGTAAGCCAGGCCAATGGTTCGCTTAGGGCCAACAATGGTTCTCGAGTGCTAGTCCCGCCTAGGGTGTAGGTTCGGGGCGTGACAAACTTGGTATCAGAGCACAAATTTCAGGAGTCCTAGGGAGTTTATGAAGCCGTGTCTGTAGAGTCCTTGTTATCGGTGTGAAACGCCCATATCTATAATTAGGAGGCTGCAACACTTAGGAAAATTATCTCACTTCTTTCACACTCATTTCGTGCGTTAGAGTTTGATCTCTAAAAAGTTTCCTTCTAATTCGTGCTTGCACGTGTTTTCAGATAATCATGCCTCCACAAAAAGTTTTCAGAGGTCGTCCTGTTAGGAGGAATGTTGAGGAGCAAGGGTTACCCAATGCACCTGAAGTGCAACCCCAAGAAAAGGTTACCAATGTTGAGTTCTGTGAGGCTATCCGTATGTTGAGCCTAATTGTGACCAACCAAGCTGGGCAACAAAGAGAGGCTCGACAAGAAGAGGCTGACGCTTCGAGGATCCACGAATTCTTAAGGATGAACCCTCAAAGTTTCACTGGTTCAAGTACTACTGAGGATCTAGAGAACTTTATCGAGGAGCTGCAAAAGGTATTTGATGTCATGCGCGTTGCTGATACTGAGAGGGTGGAACTAGCTGCATACCAAGTGAAAGGTGTCGCTAGGATTTGGTTCGATCAGTGGAAGAAGAATCGAGCTGATGATGCACCACTTGCAAGTTAGGCTTGTTTTGATAAGGCCTTTTTGTGGCATTTCTTCCCCCAAGAACTGAAAGAGGCTAAGGTACGAGAGTTCTCACACTTAAGCGTGATTCTTTGAGCGTTCATGAGTATGGATTGAAGTTCACCCAATTATCCCGTTATGCTTCGGAGATGGTGGCGGATATATGGAGTATAATGAGCTTGTTTGTCGCTGGGTTGTCTCGTCTGTTGATTAAGGAAGGTAGGGCTGCAATGCTAATAGGTGACATGGATATATCAAGGTTGATGGTCTATGTGCAGCAGGTTGAGGAATAGAAGCTAAGGGATAAAAAATAGTTTAAGAACAAGAGAGCTAAGACAGGGAATGAGTCCGGGTAGCAGAAGAGTAATGCCAACCATTCATCCTTCCAACAGAAACAGAATGGACCTGCTCCATCATCTGCTAGTGCACTTGCACCTAAGAACAAAAGTGACTACAATAGTCAGAATTTCAAAGCCAAGCCTGCCTATTCCCAGGGTAGTATGGCACAAGGGGGTATTAAGCCTTCTGCCTGCGCTAAGTGTGGTAGGAACCACTCAGGTACTTGTCGTGAGGGCTCCACAAGATGTTTCAAGTGTGGCCAGAGTGGACATTTCATACGAGAGTGTCCAAAGAATAGACAGGGTAACGGTAATGGGGGCAATAAAGCCCAGTCTTCTTCAGTTGCTCCACCAGATAAAGCTACACCTAGAGGGGCTACTTTCGGTATTGGCGGAGGATCAAACCGCCTATATGCTATCATAAGTCGCTAAGAGCAAGAGGATTTGCCAGATGTTGTCATTGATATGATCCAAGTCTTTAACTTTACTGTTTATGCCTTGTTAGATCCATGAACGAGTTTATCCTTTGTAACTCCTTATGTTGCGATGAATTATAAAGTTATTCTTGAGAAACTTAGTGAACCATTCAGTGTTTTTACACCTGTTGGTGAGTCTATTCTAGCAGAGAAAGTCTATCGTGATTGTCTCGTTTTCGTCAATCACAAGAGTACCATGGCTAATTTAATTGAGTTAGATATGGTAGATTTAGACGTCATTCTTAGTATGGACTGGCTTCATGCCTGTTATGCTTCAGTTGATTGTAGAACTCGAGTTGTCAAGTTTCAGTTTCCAAATGAGCCAGTCTTAGAGTGGAAAAGCAGTTCAACAGTGCCTAAGGGTCGTTTATTTCGTACCTTAAGGCAAGGAAGTTAGTTTCTAAAGGGGTGTGTCTATCACTTTGTCACGCCCCGAGCTACCCCCGAGACGCGAACACGGGACCTAGGACCACAAGTGATCCCAAGCTAACCCTGCTGGCATGATCATGAGCATACTAAAGAAAATAAACTGATGCGGAAGCTAAATCATAAATAAATCTGAAAAGATGGGGAATACCCATATACTATAACTGAATATATGAAATCTGAGAGTTTAATACAAAAGAAATATCAAACTCAAATACTAAGCTGAATCTAACTATGTCTGAAATAAGCCTCTAAACTGACTAGAAATGCTGGGACAGGCCCCAGCTAAGTCTAGCAAAACTGAAACTAAAGGACTAAAATACTGAAAAGAACTCATGACTATTGTCCCCGAAGAATGAGGACTCACCAACTGTTTCTGCTGAACTGAAGATCGAGAACCGATCTAAGCGTGATCTGGATACTGAGAACCTAAACCTACATCACGAGAAGATGTAGCGCACGTATGCGTCAGTACTTGAAAGGTACTGAGCATGTAGGATAGAGTAAAGCTGAAAGAACATATAACTGAACAAAGCAATAAAGCAATGAAATAATCTGAACATGATATAGATACTAAAAAATACTGAATACTGAGCTAACTGATGCAATGAACAAATTTATAACATGCTGAGACTGAATACTGACTGTACTGAAATATGGTCAATGCAATAGAGTCTGACTGAACTGTGGGAGCTACTAATAACCGACATAAAACCACATGAGCTAAATGTGGAGTCCGATGTATACGCCCCATCGAAAGGACCCAATATACCCTGCCAGAGGTATAGAGGCATGCTGGCGTGATCACTAAACTGATGTTGCCCACAGAGGGGACTTACACCTACGTGGCTCGTAGTTCTGGGAGTATATGGGTACGCTGAAACCCTAGTCCAACTCGGTATTATGCTACTCCCAATGAATTAAGTGGTTAACTGGTTATGACTGAATTTCTGTAAATACTGGATAGCTCGAAACTGAACATGCAAACTGAGAACGCAACAATTAATCTGATAATGATGCATTCATAAACTGAGGCATGTAAAACTGAATACTGAAATATCTGACCTAGCATGTGTAATTCAAGAACTAAAGAAATACATAGCTATGGTTCTGAAATTCATGCGATAAACTGAGCAATAACATGATAATCTGATTTGGAACATTTAAATAACTAACTCATGATGATCTGTTCGAATTCTAGAAACCCTATGTCTGTTCATAATCATGGAATCAAGAATCTGACTGAATTCTAGGGACCTAATGGTGGAAAGGAACCCACTAGTGAAATCCCACATACCTGGTGACGAATTCCACGGAGAAATCTTTCGATTTCGGGGCTGGAACTGATGGAACCTTGCTGCGTTCTTGAACTAGGGTTCTTGACCTCTTTTCTCCTTTTAGCGTTCTAATTCTTCTAAGTTTGATTAATGATTTGACTTAGGTAAGTTCTAGTTATGTTTCTAGGCTTAAACTAATTAAAACCTCATGATTTAGGGTCTAAACGACGTATCTTAGGGGTTAAACGAAATAGGAAAAGACCAAAAGACCCCTGAATTAACTGCTGTCGGAGTGACCGACGGTTTGGACCTACGGGCCGTAGGTCAATCTACGGTCCGTAGATTGGGTCCGTAGTTCGAGTCTGCCCGACAGGTCTTCACTAAAACGGGCATAACATTTTACTCGGAGGTCGGAATTTAGCAAACTCGGTGGCGTTGGAAAGGTAATTCAATTATATATCTAACCATAGGTCATGGGACACATAATTCATTTTGTGCTAAAAGTTATGACCATCTGAAGTTGACCCATCAGAATTTTCAGCTAACTGGCTGCTATCCTTCGATCTACGGTCAGACCTACGGACCGTGGATCGAATGACGGTCCGTGCTGGTCGACCGTAGTTTGTGTCAGAGGCTGGTAAAAGAGGTCTTGATCCACGGACACAGACCACGGACCGTGGTCTGATCTACGGACCGTGGGTCTGTCCGTGAGTCGAGACTTAACCAATTTTCTGAGCTAGCTGGGGAGGGGTTGCAGTGGTGAACCACGGACCACCAGCACGGACCGTGGTCTGACCTACGGTCCGTGGATGGCAACCGTGGGTTGCACCTGCAACTTCTCAAAATCTGCATTTTTTTTTCTATTTTGAATACGGGGTGTTACACACTTAGTCCGAGTTAATGACTCTAGTGTTGAGATACCTCCTATTCAGTCAGTTTCAGTAGTAAGAGAGTTTTTCAGAAGTCTTTCCAGATGATCTTCCCGGAGTCCCTCTTGAGAGAGAGATAGACTTCGGTATAAATGTTCTTCCAGACACTCGTCTTATATCTATTCCGTCATATAGAATGACACTAGTAGAGTTGAAAGAGCTGAAAGAACAGTTGAAATATCTCCTTGATAATGGCTTTATTCGACCAAGTGTCTCACCTTGGGGCGCTCCAGTCTTATTTGTGAGGAAGAAGAATGGTTCTCTTAGGATGTGTATAGATTTCCGTCAGTTGAACAAGGTTACCATCAAGAAAAAATATCCTCTTCAGAGAATTGATGATCTTTTCGATCAACTTTGGCACCCTAAGATAGATCTCAGATCTGACTACCATCAGTTAAGAGTAAGGCAGTGTGATATTCCAAAGACAGCTTTCAGAACCCGTTATGGTCAGTATGAGTTTTTGGTCATGTCCTTTAGTTTGACGAATGCGCTTGCTACGTTCATGGACTTTATGAATAGAGTTTTCAAACCTTATTTAGATATGTTTGTTATCGTTTTCATTGATGACATACTAATCTATTCAAGGAATGAAGAATATAGTGCTAGTCATCTCAGAATAGTTCTCCAAACTTTAAAAAATGGAGAGTTGTATGCCAAGTTCTCTAAGGGTGAGTTCTGGCTTAAGTCTGTGGCATTCTTAGGCCACATTGTGTTAGGAGAGGGAATTAAAGTTGAAACTCAGAAGATAAAGGCAGTGCAGAATTGGCCTAGACCCACATCTCCAGCTGATATTAGGAGTTTCTTGGGTTTGGCTGGCTATTATAGAAGGTTCGTAGAGGGGTGCCCATCTATTTCATGTCCTTTGACCAAGTTGACTCACAAAATAGTGAAGAAGCTTGTGAGAAAAGCTTTCAGGAATTGAAAAAGCGGTTGACTACTGCCAGTTTTGACATTACCAGAAGGTACGCATGGCTTTGTTGTATATTGTGATGCGTCTAGAGTTGGTTTGGGTTGTGTACTAATGCAGAATGACAAAGTTATAGCTAATGCCTCCAGACAATTGAAGGTTCATGCGAATAATTACCCAACCATGACTTAGAGTCGGCTGCTGTAGTTTTTGCTTTGAAAATGTGGCGCTATTATCTTTATGATGTTTATGTGGATGTGTTCACAGATCACAAGAGCCTTCAATATGTGTTTACTCAAAAAGATCTTAACCTCAGACAAAGGAGGTGGTTGGAATTACTCAATGATTATGACATGAGTATTCTTTATTACCCAGGTAAGGCTAATGTTGTTGCTGATGCTTTAAGCAGGTTGTCTATGGGTAGTACCGCCCATGTTGAGGAAGAAAAGAGAGGGTTAGCGAAAGATGTGCATAGACTTGCACGCTTGGGGGTCCGACTAATGGATTCCACAGAAGGAGGAGTGGTGATGATGAATGGGGCTGAGTCATCATTAGTGTCAGAAGTAAAAAAGAAGCAAGACCAAGATTCCATTTTTCTTGAATTAAAGTCAAATGTTCATAAGCAAAAAGTAATGGTTTTTGAACAAGAGAGATATGGTGTATTGAGATATCAAGGTAGATTGTGTGTACCAAGGGTGGATGAACTCTAAGAGAGGATCATGAAGGAAGTTCATAGCTCCAGATATTCCATTAATCCGGGTTCCACAAAGATGTATCGCGACTTGAGAGAAGTCTATTGGTGGAGTAGTATGAAGAAGGGCATTGCAGAATTTGTTGCTAAGCGCCCGAATTGCCAACAAGTCAAAGTAGAGCACCAAAGGCCAGGCGGTATGGCTCAGAATATAGAACTTTTGAAATGTGAGTGGGAGATGATCAATATGGATTTCATCACAGGTTTACCAAGGTCTCGCAAACAACATGATTCTATTTGGGTGATTATCGATAAAATGACAAAATCAGCCCACTTTTTGTCGGTAAAAACCACCTATACAATAGAGGACTATGCCAAGTTATATCTTCAAGAAGTGGTTATACTTCATGGGGTTCCGGTCTCCATTATTTCAGACAGAGGTACGCAATTTACTGCACAGTTTTTGAAGTCATTCCAAAAAAGTTTGGGTTCAAAGGTTAACTTAAGTACTGCCTTTCATCCTCAGACAGATGGGCAAGCATAGAGCACTATTCAGACCTTAGAGGATATGTTGAGGACTTGTGTGATTGATTTCAAAGGTAATTGGGATGATCACCTACCTCTTATTGAGTTTGCTTACAACAATAGTTACCACTCTAGCATCCAAATGGCTCCTTATGAAGCTCTTTATGGGAGAAGATCCAAATCTCCTATTTGATGGTTTAAAGTTGGTGAAACAGGGTTGATAGGACCAAATTTAGTTCATCAGGCTATGGAGAAAGTGAAAGTGATTCTAGAGAGGTTGAAAACAACGCAGAGTCGTCAGAAATCGTACATTGATGTTAGGAGAAGGGAGTTAGAGTTTGAAGTAGATGATTGGGTATACTTGAAAGTTTCACCCATGAAGGGTGTTATGAGATTTGGTAAGAAGGGGAATCTTAGTCCCCGGTATATTGGACCTTATCGAATAGCCAAAAGGATTGGCAAAGTAGCTTATGAGTTGGAGCTACTACAAGAGTTAACATCGGTTCCTTCGGTATTTCACGTCTCCATGTTGAGGACGTGCATGGACGATCCTTTATTGATCATACCAACTGAAGATATTAGCATCAAGGATAGCTTATCTTATGAGGAGATTCATGTTCAGATTCTAGATCGCCAAGTTCGCAAGTTGAGGACTAAGGAAGAAGCATCAGTCAAAGTCCTTTGGAGGAACCAATTTGTTGAGGAAGCAACTTGGGAAGCTGAGGAGGATATGAATAGGAGATATCCACATCTCTTCGAATTCGGAGAAGTTCCAAATTAAGGTACTTATCCTTTTCTTGGCTTTTATTTATAAGATTAGCATGTTGTAATTGCATTGCTTGTTGGGTGTTTGAGCTGATTGTTAATGTTACACCCTTAGTCTACTGAGAGTAAACTCATTCTAGGACGAATGTTCCCAAGGATAAGATATTGTAACACCCTGTAACTAGAAAGAACTAGAAAGGAATTAAAAAGAGGAAATAGTCATTTTTGGAAAGAATATAAAAATCTGGAAATTTGTTAAGTGTGCTAAAGTTGAATTTTTGGTCAACTTCAAACAACCATAACTTCTAGCTCAGGATGATTTATGTGTGTTTCCAGATATTATAGGAAAGATCTTGGAATAATCTTTCCAACGCTGCTGAGTTTGCACAATTCCGAGTTCGTATGAGTGAGTTATGCCCATTGGAAGTTGGGCTATTCAAATAAGGAAATGTCCAACCCGGATTTTTAAAGGGTGTTTTGGTCTTTTCCGTACCCTATTATTTTAATTCGTTTTAGTGGATTAATTAAGGGTCAAAACTGAATTGGTTCAGTTTGTGCAAATTGGAAAACGAGTTAAGGTTTTGAGAGAAGAGAAAAGAAGAGGAAAAGGAGCAAGAATCGTCAAGATCTTCAAAAATCACTTGTGGATTTCGTCAAGGGGTGATCCCTACGAGGTATGTGAGTTCACACAGCGCTGGGTTCGTTCACCCTCACGCCAAACATGTTTTATTCAGTGTAATTTCATCCTAAAAAGATTGAGAATTTGATGTTCTTGATGTGTGTTCTTTGCTTGCTTTCGTTCTTGAATTTGGGATGAGATTGAGGAGTTCTTGAGAGTTTAAGATCGATTATTAGAGTTGTTTTGAGTTAGATTCTTGTGTATATGTTGTGGGCACCTGAATCTAAAGAGATACGGAGAAAAAGAATCGAATGTAGGCGAATTGGGGCTGGAAAACGAAGAAACAAATTAGTCGGGTAAATCTGGACACTGGCTCCGCGTCGCGGACCTGCTCCCCAGATTTGGGAAAAATCATTTCGCGTCGCAGAGCGGTCACGGACCGTTCTACCTCAAAAAGTATTTTTGTGACCAAAATTTAAATACATCTCCATGTCGCAGATCAACTTTCAGACAGTGAGCTCTTGATATTTTCTCATGTTTAGCTATCTAAAAACACTTCTAAACATCATGAGATCTTTCATATCACAAATCTCAATCCTTGAAATCCATAATTCAATTCAAGGAAAGTTAAGAGTCAAGTCAATGAAGTTAAGAGTCAAGTCAAGAGAAGTTAAGAGCCAAGTTAAGAGAAGTTCCTAGAGTCTCCCAAAAGTCTTTTACAAATGATTTAACTTTGTTTCAAGACTTGAGTTTTGAGTTCAGTAAAGAGTAAAGTTGAAGTTTATTTCTTCAAAAGTATATGGGGACTATGTACTCCCAAAGAGTTTAAAATGTTTTCACATTTAAACAAGGAAACTTTGATTTCCAAAGAGCCTTTGAGCTAGTTTTCAGAAAAGAGTAAATGCTTTCACAATTAAACAAGAAGGGAAACTGAGATTTCCAATATAGCATTTGAGCTAAGTTCTGAGCAATTATCTCAAACCACAGAAAGAAGTTATGTTTTTAAAACATAAAGATCTAGTATATTTTGGGAGTAGTATTGAACATCGATATGAGAGAGAGTTCAGAGAACTCCGAGCTGCCATAAACCATGTAGCCATCATGGGTAGAAAATGGTCATACTTTTTAGATGATTCCTTTAGTGCTTTTTAGCATAGACTAGTGGATCCACTTAGTAGTTCAGGTTCTATACCCTAGGCAAGGTATAGGACGGCCCTGACAGCATGAGGCAAAACACTGTATCATCACAATAGCTCTTACATGATGGTTGTCGGTTAGAGAAACTCCCACAGAAGAAATTGTATTTTTATATACACAGTTATTTGTATTTCTACATACATTTCAGAGCTATATGTATATTTGCATACACACAGAGTTGACATCATGTTGTAAACAACTTCTCTTTATATTGCACTTGTTTTTAAACTGCTTTATATTGAAATAAGTTTAGTTATGTTGAGTTGAGTTGAGACATGTAAGTTCTTCTATTCCTTTCAAGCTTATGTCTTGTTTTAGAATTCCCTTCGCATACTCGTACATTCAATGTATAGATGTCATTTGGTCTGCATCTTACTATGATGCAGACTCAGGTAACCAAGATCAGCATCCAGCGCCTCGTTGATCAGGTTGAGCACTCAGAGTCAGTTGGTGAGCCTCCTTGCATTCCAAAGGACTCTTTTATCTTTTGCTTTCTAGTTTTCAGCTGTTAGGATGATTGGGGGTCCTGTCCCAACATCCCTCTTTGTTTTAGAGGCTTCATAGACAGTTAGTAGTTAGTTGTCTTTACATTATCATTTCATATGTTAAGACTTGGGTTGCCATTTTGGCCAAGTTGAATGTTTGACTTTTTAAGCATTCTCAGTATTTTATTACTCAAGTGAGTATAGTGTTTTTGATCATTATAAGTATGCATAGAGTCTTCTGCTGAGTAAGTAAGCCAGGTCAAGGGTTCACTTGGGACCAACAATGGTTCTCGAGTGCCAATCTTGCCCAGGATATAGGCTCGGGGCGTGACAGGAAGAGAGGATAACAAAACAGGAAGTGAGATGAGAGGGACGACAAAATGGAATGGGGAAGCGACATGAATGAGCATATGAAAGGGCAAGATAGACAAAATAAAAGGTCATTTTCTATAAAGTTTTACCAATTTACTCTCTAACAATTTCTTTTTGGTTAGAATTGGCAAATATATGATATAATTGCCACCTAATGGACACATTCACTTTGACTTCAATTTTCTTACTTCACATGATTCATTTACTCTATCCCTCGGGTACCATCATCTTTCATTTATTTATTTAAAAGTGTTCATTGTTGTTTTATTAGATTTAGAAGCTACAATGTCTTAAAGTGCAGTAAATTAGGTACATCAATTACTGACTTTTTTACTAGGTAAAATAAAATACAAAACAAAGTATATGATCTTTAGCATCAATTGTTGATACACTTTTTCCAATAATTTGCAAGAACGACAGAATAATAATTTATGGGCACTGAAAAACAAATATGTACAAAAAGTTGAAGAGTTGATGGTCCCTGTGAAAGCTGTGACACCACTAGAATTGACTGATAGACGGTAAAATTTTAATGTTCTTTCACCCCCTTGATTAATCTTCTTTTCTTTCTTTCTTTTGAAGTTGTTTAATTTGTGTCAACATTTCATGTCTTTTTCTTTATTGATGGTTTGGTATGGTGTATAGTTTGCAGATGCTTGAATGAATAAACTTTGTTTTTTAATTTTTCAGATCACATCTTTTATTAGAACAAACACATAACTTGAATTAGTTAATACTCGCAATTGGTCACTTATATAAGTGAATAGTTTCCAACAATGCTTTGCCTATATTGAGAATAATAGACTAATTATGTTTATGTTGGGCCCGTGCTAAGCACGGGCCATGCCCCTCTAGTATATATATATAACTAAAAACAAATAGTCAGCTAACGATTGAATCATTCATGAACAAATCAAAGTAGCAAGAAATGTATATTTCAATAGTCAACTTCAAATATTAATTTTCAAGAGGGATCAAAACATATTTTTATCAATGTACGTTATGTAAAAGGAACTTGTCTTCGTCCTTGTTTTTCTTGAGAAATAGCTGGAGGCACAATGTTCTTGACAAGGATAAATATAGTCTTTTAGTTAGCACAATAAGTGTTCTATGGCGAGACAACTCCTCGCAGAAATTCCAGATCATTGAAGAGGAATTAAAAATTCCTATCAAGTATGTCCCTCAAGAGAATAAAGAGAGAACCTTCCTCTACTGGAGAAAATAAAAAAGAGAATCTCAAATTGGAAAAGAAAAGTGTTGTCCTCCGGAGGTCGACTAAGGCTTATTCTACTGGTTGGCTTACCTTGTATTTCTAGAGTAAATACCGCAGTGAGGAATAGCGGTTCCTCTGTTTGTTTGGTAGACACATCATTCCTTAATATACTTTTAAATTTTTAAGTATTTTATACTTTGATTTTGTCCTCATTTTATTTTTCATTTACATCGAAAAATCGATTGGAAAACACTGAACTAAACTGAATCGAAGTAGAAAAAACTGAACCGAACCGAATTAGTTTGGTTTGATATACGGTGCACACTTTTCTAAAATCAAAAATCGAAAACCAAACCGAAGTTTGATAAAACGAAACCAAAGAACCGAACGGCCACCGCTAGTGCTAACCAAATCATTTGATATAATGATCTTTATTAATATTTTAAAAATAGTTTAAGTTCGGAAAAATTTCCACAAAAAATATATTTTAAGAGTTTAAAATTATGAAACAAAAGACACCCACAAAAACTTACCTAACATCTTAATCCTCTATCTTTTTTTTATAATTGACATTGTTTTTTTACTCTAGTTGTTTTAACCTCTTTTTTTTTTGTTGTCAATACTTTATTCCTCTTCAATTTTTGTCCAACATAGTTTTCAGCCTTAACGTTTGGTAGAATGAATAAGAATAATGTTAAATAAAGTGTATTAGTAATGCTTATATTAGCAATGCATAAATTATACTATATAAATAATTTATTATGCATTATTTAATTTGATGCATTAAAAATAGTATGCATCGCATAAAAAAAAGTTATTTATAAAGATATATACTCTCCACTGTTATTGGTGGAAAAGATGTAAATTTTTTTTTGAGGATCATTTAAGTCTTTAATCATACTAACACATACATTTCAAGTGTGCTTTTTTTTTTCGAGCCAAGCATCTTATCGAAAATAATTTTTTTATTTTGCCTAAATAGGGATAAGATTAATGTACGTCTTATTTTCCCAAACTTTATTTATGAAATTACACTAGATATACTATTATTATATAATATTCATAAATATATGAATATAAAATTTGTATATACTTATCCTGTTTGTATATTCGCAAGGGCAAGCAAGAATACAATTTGTGGCCTCCATTTATATATACTTACTCTATTTGTAAATTGCAAGCAAAATTTACAAACCGCAGCCTATAGTAAACATGAATATAGCTATGAAGCACGATTACCAAATCCAAAATTATAGATGTAGCATTATTATATCTACTATCTTTGTTATTTCTGAAATTTTCTCTTTTTAATTTATACAAGATTTATTATTTTGTAGAATGACATAGTAATGCTTTAAATTTTATTTAATTTTCAAGTTTTTTTTGTTTCATATATTTAGGTGTCCCTTGTCTACTAGCCACTAGGAGTCTAGGAGGCTCCGGACTTTGCAACGTAACCGGTTGGAGATTTTTAGAGATAATTAATTGTCAATAAATATATTTTTTTGGAGGCAATTAACATTTTTTGTAAATGTTTTTAAAGTTTATAGCGATATTGAATCTAGTGACAATAACTAATGTTGACACTCTTTATTAATGTGTATATTTATTGCCACTAATAATTATTTTTATTATACTGATATGTGAAGACTGGAGTCTGGACTTTGCATTAAAAATTGATTCTCCGTGGGATGCCTTTCTCAACCATGAAAAAATTACCACCTTTATCAAAAGTTACAACTTACCATCACTATTTTAAAACTCATTATTATTTCCTATTATTCACTGTTTGACTTCTCAATTAATTAAAAAATTACACTATGTCCTTGTATGAAAATATTTAGAGCGTCGTAATATTTTTTTTATATGCGGCGTGAATTCGGATTTAGTTGGACTTTAATGTGGATATCGGACACTGAATAAGAAATAAAAAAAATAAAATGAAATTATCCAACTTTTTTTTTAATTATTCAAGATTTTGACAATAGAATATTTTAGAACCTTAAATTAAATTATTAAAATTTTGTATTAATAAATAAAATTGTCTACAATAAGATCAAATGTAATGTTTGCAAACAAATGACTAATTTTTATCTTTAATTAATTCTCATCAATGTATAAATAATTAAATATTATTATCCTAGTTGACTCAATTTAATTAGGACCCTAAAAATAAGCTTTTATGTCGTTTTATAAATGAACATTAAGAAGATTCATCCTCGTCTACCTATCCATCATATCAAAAAATTCTTTAGCAAACACTTTTATTAACTTTTATTTGTAAATTGAGTCGTCTTCTTCCTTGCTAGATTCAATTCCTAGCTACGTGTCAAAGGGGTTATGTTATAAATTAAGAGGGAAAATATGTATCAAGTATACTAATATTTTAGTAATACAATGATACAGAAAACATCAACTAAAGAAGTGGTTAGTTTCATGATGATTTAACTGATTATGCTTTTCGAGTTTTTCTATCTTATATTATGTCAGATCATTGTCCTTCAGTTCATTAATCTGAAAATTTGAGATAGTTATTAATTGTGCTTTTGTTACCCAGTCATGCGCCAAACTTGATACCCAGAACCCTAAATTTTAAAAAAAAAATACAACAGAGATTGGGTTATTTTAAGTCAACAGAAAACAGAGAACAGAGAGCTAAGTGAAAATAAGTTAAAAAAACTACACTGGAATATGAAAGTAAAATCTCTCACAAATTTTAGGGAAGTCTGCAGAGGATTTGAAGAGCACTCAGAAACGAGAGTAGAGTTGCCAAAATGAAAAGCAGAAAAGAGGGTTTCTGAAATATTCCTAAGACGATAGATGTATAGCACCAAAAAGGTACCACATTTGGGCCGAATAAAAACCCAAATTTTATTGAATTTGAATTTTAAAACCCAAATTATTGTTTTCTCCTAAAAAAAAATAGTGTTATTTTCAGTTTTGAAACCTTGATTGATTTTCATTATACTGTGATTTTAAAATTAAAACTTCAAAGAATAATATGATTTGCCAAACTATGGCTATGAATAACAGGATAATTAAGCACTTGATAAATTGAACATCTCTACATTGCAAAGGCAGAAATTCACAAAGTTTTAATTAGTTGGGATAAGTGTATTGCTTAGTGTATAGACATTGACAACAACATATCAAGTAAAAAAAAAAAATCCATTTTAAATGATGTGATGGTATAATATCTATGATATGTGAAAATATGCGGGATGTTTTGTATACCGAACTTCCAAAATAAAAGGCGTTTTAATCACAAATATTATGTCATTCATTAAGAAAGAACGAACACTTTATGGAACCTGTAATTTCTAAAAAAAATAAAAAATTAAGTAAAAATATTTGAGGTAACAAACATTTGTAATTAAACTAATGAGAAAAATCTCAAGTCAATGCACAAGTCATTACACAAAAGTCCAAATGTAATAATACAAAAATTTGGAACTGTTTTAGGAATTTGAATGTGCTTTCTACTGTTATTTCAAACTTTTTGCTCTACTGGTGTTTCCCTTTTGATCCCTTTGCATTTTATGAACTTGTTTTTTCCTCATAATTGAAAATGCTGAATTTATTTCTACATACTACAGATAAATGAGATCAAATTTTGTTGAGTTGCAACAGAATTAACAAACTATGAAAGAAAGTAAAAATAAAATGGACTATTCCAAATTGTAACAAATATAATTCAGTAAAACATTAGTATATCTATTACAAATAATAATCCACCTTTTCATAATAATGATAGTGCAATGTCTTCTGACCAAACAAACCCATAACATGCTAATGTCACGTATCCTTATCCAATTTGATACCAAGACTGCTATATCCCCTATTATTGGGCCACAAATTATGTAGAAACAATATTGAAACCAACTACATTTTACAGAAGCACTATTATTGGTAGTGCTCAAGGTGAACTACACCAAATATGAAATTTGGGACCTTTGAAACTTGTTAGAACACTATGTTTTAAGCTAAATAATTACAGTTTCAAGATACAATAAACCTAGCTCAACCACGAAAAAAATAGAGTATACTACTACTAATATTAAATTATATAAGTTTAATTTCACACTGAAAAGAGCAAAAGGAAAAAATTAAGATAAGATAAAACAAAACTAAGAGTGTGTTTGGTATAATGGAAAACATTATCCAAAAAATTCAATTATTTTGACAAGATTTCTCATGAATTAATTTGAGCTATGTGTCAAGTTAATGTTTAGATAATCTGAATTAGGGTGGTAAAAATGCATCGATCTGCCCAAACTTGCACGAGTTGGGCGGATCATATCTTCATGCGCTAATTATTGATCCGACCAAAGATGTATGTATGCGATGGTTGGGCGATCGAGCTATATTTTTATGGATTAATTTTGTCTTGATAAATGTATTTGTTAATTAGTGATCCATTATGTAGTTTCTATTTAAAATAGAGAATCTGAATCATCAAAGAATTAATAATCAGTTTGAGAAGTATTTCAAGTGAAATAATGAATTTTACTCACGAAACTTCATCATTATTTTTTTTTTTTAGTGAAATTCATGTACAAACAATATAACGTTTCACTCTCAAATATCATTTTTTAACGTTAATTTCAAATACTTTTTTTCCTATTAAATTTCAACCAAATCAATATTCAAACATCGATATTAGTAATGTTCAAGTGGAAAATACGTTTTTGATCCATTTATAATGAGGCGTATGTTATAAATAAGAGTTTAAAATTCTGAATAAATTGAACATATATATTATTTATATTTAGACTCATTTTAACATCGCTATTTATATTGCATGTTAAACTACTCCTAAAGTAATAATATGATCTTTAAAAGTGATATTTGTCACTTTGATTCATCATACTATAGTCTCATTAACCAAACAAAACAATGCAATTATATATCCAAAGGGAAAAAAGGTCATGTTTGTCACTTCACTATAGAAAATAGTTTTGAATATTATTTCTTTATTATATTGTTGGTCTATACATATCGTTTATGTATATACTATCGGTCCATATGTGTTCTTAACGCTATGTTTAACATTTTGATAATAATTGATGGATTATTAGAGGAATGACGAATTTAAGTCATTTTTATGATATCGTGAATATATATGAACTGATAATACAATATTAAAGACATATATAAATCAATAATATAACGAAAGACAATATTAAACCTTTTTCGATAGCAAAGGGACAAATTATCCTTTCACCTAACTAAAATGATCAATAGACCCTGCCCATCACCATGAAATTGATTATTTTTTATTTAAACAATTTATTTTGCTAATTCAAAATTTATTTTTGAAAAAAAAAAGGAAAATATGAATAGGCTGCAGACTCATTTAATATAGCATTAACATATGGTCTTAATTACTTCAATATTCTTGCATTGACCAAATTAAATGAATTCAATTTTCTTCATTTACTAGTTGTATGTACTATATACTATAATTATTGTGTTATTTGCTAAATTATCTTGAAGTATATTAAACGTGGAAAATGGAGAAGAATTTTGTGTAGGACATTGGGCTAAGACCAAACATTCTTGACTATATAGTCATTATTATCACCATCAAATAGCTCAATTTTACCTAAGTTTTGTACCTAGTTAAATGCTGTATAGAGAGACTAATAAACATTCCATCATCATTATATTTGAAGAATATATTTTATATGAGTTAGTTTGACTTAACACAGAATTTAAGAAAGAATGAAAAAAACTTTTAAAATTTGTGGTGTAAAATAAGTGATACACGTTTGTGTAGGTATAAATTATTTTATTAAGAGTAAAATATACATTTTAAAGTTAAATTATTACTTAATAAGAAATATGTGATTGTGATTCTTTTTTAGATTGGCGAAAAAGGAAAGTGGGTTGGTCATCTAAACTGGAACAAAGAGAGTAGTAGCTTTTTCCTTCATTTTCAACTATCGTTTTAGCTCAAAATTTATTACAAAATTATTTTCAAATTCAAAGTTAAAAATTGATAATTATTTTCAATTATACCTTCAATATTAACACCTATGCATATCATTTAATAGAAAAAAAATCAATGGATCTTTATTAAATATAGTTAACTTAATAAAATATATCTTATATTTATGATTTTCGTAATTAGCGTGAAAAAGCTAAAGCAATAATTAAAATGAGACGGAGAAAGTACTAGTTAGGTCATTGGGTTTCTAGAGCTTTCTTTCATGTCAAATACTTGTGCACTTGTCTAAGTTCTACTCATTATTGTACTTGACCTCAAATACAAGTAGGGTGATAAAGTCATAAACGGTTTGGATTATGACTCGATTTTTAATTTATTTTTGTCCAATTTAACTTAAATAACTCACCTATTTATAAATTCATTCCAATTTAACATTTTCAAATTCAGGTTAACCCGTTCACTCAACATTTCTAAATACAAGTATAATATATGAAAGAATTGATTAAAATTAATAGTGATCCAATATAAAAGTTAGCATTTTTTTATGATTACTATTGACTTATAACGATCAAATTAAGGCTTTTATCGATCATATTTCCCCTAACTCACTATAGTCCTTTTTTCTTGTACTTGTGTACACATTTTCTCTTATTTTTTCCAAAAGGAAAGAAAAAAAAAATAGAGTCCAAGTTGTCAACTTGGCAGGGTTAATTAGCTGAGGATGTATAACATATATATATAATTTCATTTTTAGTCGTTTGAAATCAGTAGCGGAATCAATTTTTTTAATTATGAAATCTAAAATACGAAGTAGTATCCACATAAAGAAGTAAAAAAGGATTCGACATATACTACATATATGTAAAAAATAATTTTGATTATTTTTTTATCGAAAGGGGTTTCTTTCATTCTATCTGACTCCGACCCTATATGAAATAATTTAATTAAAAAAAAGTGATGAAAAAAGAAAAGAAAAAAAAAGGTCCACACGGCTTTGAATTTAATTTTAAGCCAGTTTCCCATAGAGACCTCCGGCTTATATAGTCTTTAGCGATAGATTATAAAAAATATTATTAATTTCGAACAATTTAAAGATGAAGTTGATAGCTATATTTAATTTTTTTAAAATAGCAAATTAAGTGTTAGCTTAGGGTCATGTTAATTTGTAGTATCTTTTTCTTCTTTGAAATTTTAATGATTTCATATTGTGTACGTTGACAGTATGAATTTATTTTATATTAACAAATTAAGTTAAATTATAATAATAAATTAAGATGCAATAATTATATGGAGTGTCAAAAAAAGAGATAGATATCTTCATATGCTTTTTGAATATTTTTCAATCATGATTGTATAAATTTTACATAAAAAAACTAAAAAAATCTATGTTCGAAGTAACACTAAAAAAATTGACAGTTCAACTTTCATATATCGTTTTACATAAAAAAAAATGCAATGGAGAGAATATTATTTAATGGTTCATGTGAAACATCTCTACTACTCAAAATTAAAATTAATTTGAAATCATGAAACACAATTCTTTTATATAAATAAAATAAAATTGTCATGGTGGTGAAATGTGTAACCAAATAATCCTAAAACATGAGTACTTTATTAGTATAAGAAGTGTTAGTTGTGAAACATACTTTTTTTCTTTTAAAGCAAAGACATGGTCATGTAATGTGTATTCAAACTTGGTCCTAAAATAAGACTACCTTATTATAAGAATATTTGACTAAAGTATTGGTTCTAGAAGTTTCTTTGTGGTAATTGAAGGATCATTTTATTTTCAATTGGCATTTTTTTTTCTCCTTTTTTAAGTCTAGTCATTCCCTAAGAATATTGATTTTGAGTCTATTGGTAAGATTGGGAATGATAGCCTAAATTGAATACAATATAGTCAATACTCAATAACCAACCCTTCATTTCTAGCTTGCAACTAGTAGTACTGGTTAGTGTCATATTCATACAAACAAAATAAAGAAAATAAATTGGGTGGGGGAGTGGATTTTACATTGTTTTGAGAATCTCCACCAAAGAAAGACTTGCCAAATTCTAAATGACCCCACCCTAATCAATTTTATGAAATTAAATAATGATGTGAGCGAGATTCGTCATGTATTTCCATATCAGAGTTTTAATTAAGTGGGATGATAATTATGAGAGAGATCAGAGTTTAAATTTGAGGTATGCATGCACAACATGAGATGATTTATTCACGGAACGCTAGCAAATATTCAGTTTGAGATCGACTATACTTTGTGATCGTCACATGGGCAGAGTTAACTGTGTGTTGATGAATATACATGTTACCTTTTTCGGAAAAAAAAAGTCACATCGATCATTAGCCATATTGTAACATCCGACAATTTGAAATAGCTATGAAGAGGCTTAGAATTGGAATTAACTATTTTTGGAAGGAATTCAAAAATCTGTAAATTTGGTTAAGTGTGGGAAATCAGTGAGTTTTGTCCAACTTTGATCAGTCATAACTTCTAGCTCAGGATGAGTTAGGTGTAGTTCCAGTTATGGTTGCAAATTTTGTGGAATGATCTTTCCAACGCCACTGAGTTTTCTTGATTCAGAGTTCATATGAGTGAGTTATCCCCTTTGGAAGTTGGGCAGTTGGCAGGGTATCCGTCCGGAAATTTTAAGGGCATTTTGGTCTTTTCTAAAATCAATTCTTTTGGTTATATAAATGTGTTAGACTGATATTTTTATCAATTTTTACCATTTTAAAAGAGTGAGAGTGAGGGTTTTGAGTGAAGAAGAGAAGAAGAAGAGAAGAAGAGGAGAAGAAGAGAAGAAAGAGAAGATCAAGCAAGGAGATCGTCGTGGTATCGTCGGGGGTGATTCCTATTAAGGTATGTGAGTTCATAGTGTTGGGTTGATCCTTTCCCCCACACGCCAAGCTCGTTTTATTTTCGAGAAAAGATTGGTTATGTTGTTGAAGTTGTTGGGTTGTGTTGTTGATGTTGTTGATTGTGTTGTTGAAGTCCCTTGTTGATTTGAGACATATTTCCGGTTGTGTTTTTGAGTTGAATCTATTGTATGTTGAGGGTTTTAATGATTCTAAGTGATTTGGGGAAGAAACCATTCGATTTTAGGCGAAATAAGGTGAGAAAACGAGAAAATAAACTTGCTGAAATTTCTGGGTTGGGGGCCTGGCGCGATGCGCCTGCCAGAGCGCCCCAAACCTACCTCCAAAGTTTAGGGGCTGGCGCCCCGCGCCACCCATAGCGCCAGGGTCACCTGCCCCATCCAGTTTGTCGTCGGTTGCCCCGTTTGAGTTCATTTAAAGTGCACATTCACTCCTTTCGATTCTAACTACTCCAAGCTACTTCTAAACACCTAAAAGTCACTCCTAACATGATCATAATCTTGAATTCATAATTCAAATTCAAGGTAGAGTTGAGAGTTATGTTTTGAGAATTCTTTCGAATATTCTAAGGAAATCCCTTTGAGTCTTTTTGAGGAGTCGTCTACAATTTCTCGTAACTTGTTTCAAGACTCGAGCAAGTGAGTAAGAGAATGAGAAGTGTCATAAACATGAGATCATTACCCTTGAATCCATAATCCAATTCAAGGTGAGTTAGGATCAAAGTCAAGTGAAGTTAGAAGTCAAGCTTAGAAATTAAGCAAGTCAAAGCAAGTCTTTAAAGTTATTCAAGAGTCTTTATTGAACGTTTTAACTTCATTTTAAGGCTCAAGTTCCAAGTTAAGTATAGAGTTCCAAGTTAAGTATAGAGTTTCAAGTCAAGTAAGGAGTATATAGAGTTTCAAGTTAAGTAAAGAGTCTCAAGTTTCAAGTTAAGTCAAGAGCATAAAGTGGAGTTCATTTCTCAAAAGCTAATAGGGAACTAAGTATTCCCAAAGAAGTTTATAAATGTTTTCACATTTAAGACGAGAGGAAACTGAGATTTCCAAAAGAGTTTCGAGAAGTTTGAGTACTATCTCTTTTTGAGAAAAGATGAGTTTTGCGAAAGAGTTTCTAAAACATGATTAGTATGACAAATCGAGTATGTCATCAATGTTTAAACAGTATGGTCTCTAGATATACCATCAATGTTTAAGCAATATGAATATCCCGAGTCATCAATGATCATATTAAAATATGGTTTTGAGATGTTCTTTTTAGAAAGAGTTTTCAAGAGCCTTTGGGCTAAGTTTTGAGTAATTATCTCAATTAAAGAAAGTCGAGTTTAAAACACTTATGAGCTAAAGTATATTTTTGGGAGTAGTCTTGAGCACTGAGTTGGGGACACGAGTTCATATTAACTCAACTCTCCATAAGAACCATGCGGCCAACATGGAATTTAATGGGTTATACTTTTTAGATGATCACGTAAAAAATTAAGCTAGTGTATCCACTTAGTAAAGTTAGCTTCCTATATCACGGCAAGGTATAGGATGGTCCTTGGGCAACGTGAGGTAAAACGTTGTACCACTACTTAAGCATGTAGTGGTGACTGTCGGTTAGAGAACTCTCACAGTAGAAATTGCATGATTCCTCGAGGGGTTCTGCTTAGTATGGATGGGGGTATGGGACTTCATTCATGCATTGCACAAGTAGACTTTGAGAGGAAGCATGGTTGTTGCTCCCAATTGCACACGCAAGTGTACGCGGTCGCGCAAGTAATATAGTGGCTCTTAAAAGAACCAGATTATCGAACCCAAAGGACTTGTCAATTAACTATTTTTACTAAATTATACTGATCTAATTTATTTAGTTAAGAGAACCAAAAGAGAAGAATGCAAGAACAAATAATAAAATTACTTACAATAGTTGGAAAATCCCAGGGCTGCAGCATGTATAGGATTTCATGTATCATATTTTTGGCTTAGAATTAATTTCAATTGTCAAGTTACTGGTTTATAGGGTTGATAGTATGGTCCGGGTGGTTCGCCTCTCGCCGCCTACCCCAATTAGCCATCTAACTACATCGTTGAGCGGGGATAGATAAACTAACTGACGAGCATTTATATTTTATCCTATTCCATAACCAAGCAAGGTGTTCGTCTGGGCATCACTCCTGAACACTAATCACCTCAATCTAATGGGTGGACCGAGCTCTCTATATCCTCTGATCTATCTAATCCCTCCTCGTTCGATTTTAAGATTAGACAATATATTTATCTCATGGTGATCAAGCACAAAATACTAAAACAAGAATATAGAAGTAACTTATAATGACAACCAAGAATTAATTCGAAAACCTTAAATAATCAACATTGAATCCGTAGCTACA
The DNA here is from genome assembly GCF_900185275.1 of Solanum verrucosum. Classification (NCBI taxonomy): domain Eukaryota; kingdom Viridiplantae; phylum Streptophyta; class Magnoliopsida; order Solanales; family Solanaceae; genus Solanum; species Solanum verrucosum. The sequence continues at coordinate 1,815,420 of NW_026020680.1, forward strand.
GCCCTAGAACAAGGGCTTTAGCTACTAATCTCTAAGAAAATAAGAAGAAGAAGAAGAAAAGAACCCTAAAACGTATTGACGATTTTTTCTTCAAAAGTGCCTCCTCCTTACTCTATATTGGTCTTCTATTGTTCATTCCTCTCTATAATTATTTCTATGGACTATTTATAGAGATAAGAAACCCTAAATAAAATAATTGAGTCCAAAACAAATTAGGAATCCAAATCCAATCGGAATAAGAATTCCTGTACGCGTAATCCGTGCTCTGCCGAGTTTCCTGCCCATCTTCGTTCTTCATATGATGCCACGTGGAATTTTCAATTCCAATTCCAATTCTACTTCCACCAAAATATATATTATTTTATAAAGTATAATTCATTAAGCTGCCTGCTTGATTTCCTTCTTCAATTTTCCATATTTAATTCATTTTAGCTCCAAACTTCTTCAGCTTTACACCAATTTACTCCTACAAATAAAATACACTATTTAGCACAATTCATAAAATTCATGCTCAAAAAGGACAAATATAAATAATAAATGTGAGGCAAATAATGATTAAAATATATATTTTTGGCCTCACATCAATGGTATTTTCATGATATTATAAATATGATTTTCACGTCATATTTTAAATAGTTTTACAAGCTTTATACATATTGCATGCGTTTCATTGCTTTATATTGAGTTCAGTTATTCATGAGTCGAACAGAGCCAAGGTAAGTTCTCTTTTGTATCCCTTTCAAGCTTAAGTTGTTGTTTAGCGGTCCAGCTCACATACTCGTTCATTCCATGTACTGATGTCAGTTGGCCTGCATCGTTTTATGATGCAGACGCAGGTAACCAGGATCAACATCCAGCACGCCGTTGATCCAGTTGAGCACTCCAGAGTCCGTGGTGAGCCACTTTGCATTCCGGAGGACTCGGATACTTTGTGTTCCTAGTTTTGTTTTATTAGGATGTTGCGGGGTCTATCCCAACATCCATCTCAGTATTTTAGAGGCTTCATAGACAGTCAATCAGTTAGTTTTGAGTCTCTCATCTATGTATATATGTAAATATTCTATTTTGAGACTCGAGTTGCTTTTTGGCCAGATTTTTATCAGTTAGGTTGTCTTATGACCTTTCATTGCTTGAAGTTATTCTATTGAGTTAGGTTTCCGCTGAGTTAAGTAAGTCAGGCCAAGGGTTCGCTTGGGGGCCAGCGATGGTCTTCGAGTGCCGGCCACGTCCAGGGTGTAGGCTCGGGGCATGACATTACTGCTCTTTTGTGAATTCCTATTATAATCAGGAAATGATATAGGTTGATAAAATTGGATTCTGAACTCGTAAAATGGTTTAATTAAAAAAAATGATGAACCTTGAAGCTGGAGTGTTTGAATAGATCGTATCATTTGTTGTAATTGTATAACCTTTTTATTGTTTGGTTTTACGGTATCCGTTACAACATTTCAATATGTTAGAACTCACAAGAGAATTGTAGAAAACGTTAATAAGTAACAGACCGTTTCTATTGATTATTAAACAACTGCAAAATGTATATTCCAATTCCTGCCTATACCAGATTTTGTCTATAGTGTTCTTGTTTACCTTCTTTTTTTTCATACTAAAGGGATACCAGCATACTGGTGATTTAAGGTTGAATTGGAAGCTACGCTGTGAATAAAAATTTCAATTGAGCTCGCATAAGGTCTAACTTCAAACAACTTATTTAAACATACACGTCTCTTTAGAGAAGTTTTAGCTCATAAAATGATTTTCCTAATATCACCAGTGAAGCACATATTAACAATTGGATGACCAATCATTGAATAGACAAGGAACTGTTTGTGCTATGTCGGGGTTCACCTCGAGCAAGAAACATCAGCAGAAGCAGTAATGGCAAACTTGACAAGTCTTGTGCCTACAAACATTGGACTTTTCACTGATTACACAGTCCACAACTGAAACTCTTTTGGTGGAATATGCTAATTAGCTGAGTTGCCTGAATGTAAACCAGCCCTCAATATTACCATGTGAATCAACAACATACACTGTCAACATCAATGGCATCAGTTAAGTATTTGTTAAATCAAGATAGGATACTTAGGATTCACCTCAATGCATCTTCAAACATCACCATCCGTTTTTCCTCATAAATTAACATTATATATATAACATGGTCGGATCATATGACCCATCAGTTTCATGTGCTCTTATCAGAATCATATTACGAAAAAAAGTACCTGAAAAAACATTAACACAAATCTTTGAAGATTTGGCTCAATTTATATTACAATTCAGTTTCGTTTCACCGAGAGCATTTTGAGTTTTGATCTTTAATCGTCATGTCCATAGGGCCTCCCACTCCGGCATCTCTCCAAATTCAAGTTTCTCAAGAGAGTTAAATGGCTTTGTGGAGGACGAACTACCATAGAACTCTTCAGTCACCTTTGTTATTTGATGCATCCCTCTAATGGTAAGGAATTTTAAACAAGGAAGCTGTCCTAGCGCTGGCAAGGAATCACAGTCTTTGCCGTTGCTAAGAGACAAGTTTATTAGCTTATGAAATGAATGATCACCAAGCCAATTTGGAAATTTTGTCCCTCTATATCCAGTGATTTCGACTTCTTTTATGTTTGTATTTGGTTGTAGCTCATCAAGTATGTCTCTTTCAGTTTGTGAATTGTCAGCAAAACTTCCGCTCCACTCCAAAGATAACCTTTCAACATGTTTCTTTTCCCTCATGTTTGCCTTCAGAGATTCCCTTCTATCTACCACATGTTGCAACTCTAGAATTGATAGAGATCCATACAAGTTATGCAGTTCACCCAAATCTTCCATTCTCGAACCACTACGACCACTTAGAAGAAACTTGGCTCCCACTAGAACATCGAGACTTTTCAACTTGCTTAGATGTAGCAGTGTCTCCAAACGACCTTCGCTAATGTCAAGGTGACGCAAGTTGATCAATTTTTCCATATGCAGAGGTAGCTCCATAAGAAAAATACAATGTGACAACAGAAGTGTCTCTAAGTTGTACAGTACACAAATAGAATCTGGCAACTTTTTTATAAATGTCCAAGAAAGGTCCAAAAATCTTAGGTGCTTTAATTTGATAAACAAGCCATTTGGCAACTCATCATTCTGATAATGAGACAGTGATAGTGCCCTTATGGATATTAATCTTGGAAATATGTCATGCAGCATTCTCTTGTTAAGATGGCATGGACGCCGCTGGATATTGATGGAAAGCAATGTCCTCAATTGCTCCAATTTGTTGAGGGTTTTCAGTTTACCGAAATCACGATCACCCATTGAATACGACAAATGTCGAGTTCGTTCCAACATATGAGATGCGTTGATGTCTTCCAACCTCATACACAAATTTGAAGTTGCAACTTGGGCCAAATCGTTGACAAGGTCATGCATTAAGAATATCCCCCAATTCCATTATATATGTATATGGACGTATCTAGACATATCTGGATGCACCAAAATCTGGTAAAATACGTAATATTACAAACTTTAGTGTTTTGGTATATATATATATATATATATATATATATATATAAAATTGCATTATGGAAGGTGAATGATGTCTATCGTATATTCATAATTTCCCAACAACTCGTTATCTAGATAGTATACATAAACTTTCTACGTATTAAAATATTTAATATGAATTAGTTTTAAAAGAAATAGTATGTGGTTTAGATAGTTTAATTCTTTGTAGGTACAATACAACTAGTTTCAAGTATAATTTGTTTTCTTCAGCAACATAAAAGAAGTTGGAGAAAAATCACTTCTTGCCTATTTCTTTTATAAAAAATAACCGTCAAATAAGATCAACGTCAAATGTTATTATGGTGTGTAACAATAACAATCATTCGCTATAGCAGCCAAAAATATGTCCGTCATTATAAAGAGGTCCAACTTTATCTTTCGTAATTACACTTATAATCTCAATCCTCAACATTCTTAAGGACAAAATAGCAATATTTGCTGCTTCACCTTAACTAAGATCTTATGCATAACTTGAAATAACATCATACATACAAAATAAAATTCCATCTGATGCTTCAAACTCGCGCACAACCGAGTAATATTGAGGATGGCAGTATTACCAAACTCGTGGATGACACCATCTGGACATATCAACTTGACCTTGTAACACTGCTGGTCTAAATGCAGGTTCAGCATTTCCAGCGTAGTCATTCTTTGAACCAGAGAAGCACATTTTAGACATACTGCTGGAAAGGAAATCTCGCGGTAAACATGTTTACCTGTTAAAGGCACAAAATGATACAATGGGAATTTGAGCAATTACAGTTTCTCAATTTCGAAGTGCAGCTGGAGCAGTGAAAAACCATCAGAGTTTCATACAAGAAAAACTCCTTCTCAGACTGATGAAAGAAAAGAGAAGGTACCTTTCTTCACCTACACTCTGCGGACAGATCACTGTTGAGCTGATATTTGTCTATGCAATAAAGAATTTCAGCACAACTGACTAAAGAAGCTGGAATAGCTTATAACATGTTACCAAAAACCTGACAAAGAAAGAAAAAAGATGGTTAGGTTTAGATCAGATAATAAAGTCTAAACCACCTCTTCCTTCCTCAACCCATGGGAAAAAGAAGCAATACATTTCTTTGATAAGTTAGAAGAAAACCTAGATGTAGTCCATTCAAGTGAACGTTTTTAAGCCGGTGAACTTGGTAGAGCAATTGAATGTTAATCAAGGTTGAACTGCACAATACAAGCCAAGCTAATAGAAAAAAAAAGAAGGAGATATGAAAAGAAGACTCAGAGCAAATTTAAAGATTACAATAGTTGCAACATATCACCTTTTTGTCATCTAAAATTAGAATGAAAATGCTTCACTCCACACAGTGGCAATAGATGATCCACACTGTTCAACACTACTATTAGAGCTATGCATTTATGAGTGAACATGTGCATTACTTTGTGTCTTATATACATCTGAATTCTATTAGAGCTATGCATTTATGAGTGAACATGTGCATTACTTTGTGTCTTATATACCTCTGAATTCTATTAGAGCTATGCATTTATGAGTGAACATGTGCATTACTCTAAACCTCCATTCTCCTTAGTCCTTTGATCAACTAACTCACTGAAAAACGGAAAGAACAAGAATACATGAAGTGCTATCAACTTTCCGAAGCAAATAATTTCAATTCCTACATATACCAGCTTTCATTTTATCACCTTTTTTGCTGTCATCTAAAATTAAATTCATCCCGATCCAAAGATAAATCCTCAGCCTCACAGTGGCAATAGACGCTTTGTGCTGCTCAAGGATTTAACAAAGGAAAAGAATTAACAAGCAAGAAAAGGGAAGTAAACAAAAAATTAAATGAAAAAATAGAGAATTATAACTTACAATTTATCAGAGCACCAATTTTTTTAATCATTACTGGTATTCCCCATCAATATCTATGGTGGGAATATGAGCAATTTTCGGCCAGTACTCCCCCTTGTTAAATTCTAGGATTGGTTTGAGCAATGGGCATCCGGAAATACACAGCACAGAGAGGGAGGAGGGCAACCCCGATTCGGGAAGAGATTGGAGATTAGAGCAATTCCAAATGCACAGCACAGAGAGGGAGGAGGGCAACCCCAATTCGGGAAGAGATTGGAGATTAGGGCACTCCCAAATCTCTAGACGTTGAAGCCACGTGAGGCGCTGAAGACCTTCGATCGGTAGTGAATGGAGATCATGATTGCTAAATAATTTTAGCTCAGAAAGAGAGGAAGGAAGCCCTTCTTCCAACAGTGACTGAATTTGAGGTAACTTTCTAGCATATAGAAACTCAAGAGAGGTGAGGCATTTGAGAAGTTGGCTGCTCAATGTTTTCAGATTGGATATAGCAAGACTTCGAATAGAGCAAGGCAACTCCCATTTTTCACCAGAAAGATTGGTACCATCATGGTAGATGGTTAAATTTCTGAGACAGGGGAGTCTCTGTAAATGCCACTCCTTTCGGCCATTCACCAGTTTCTTGCAATAGTCGATCTGAAGTCGTTGTAAGTTGAAGGGCAATCCTCCTTCAGGAAAGGACTCTATTTCTGGACAATTTCGAATATCCAGTACCTTAAGAGATGGAAGGAGTTCCTGCATATGCTCTGGCAGTGACTTTAGCTTCTTGCAGTTGTAAATATGCAATGATGTCATCTGAGTCCCACATGCCACTGAAAGTATTTCAAGATTCTCACAATCTCTAATACTGAGTGTTTCAGTGGCAATAGGAACCAAAAGCCTATTAAGGTTGTGGCAACTACTTACATTCAAATCGCGTGCTCTTGGGAACAACTCAGGTGAATCACATCCTACTAGAGACAATTCTCCGAGAAACATAGTATTCATTGATGACTCCAATTTCAGTTCCCCGCAACCAGATATTCTTGTTCTCTTCAAGGTACTCGGCAGAATGCTAATTGGTAAGGAGGTAAGAGACTTACAATCAGTAATTACTAATTCAACAATCTGTTTCATTCCTTCAAGTTGAATAGGTGTCTCCAAACTGAGTTCAGGGCATTTTGATATCCTCAAACTTCTCAGAGAAGAAAGATTTTCTGGCAACTTCCCAATCAACTTTGGGCAACCATCAATCAAAAGTTCCTCAAGTACAGGGAACTCTCCCTTCCCCAGTACATGCCACTGCTTCCACTCCGGCATCAGTGCGAATTGAAGCTTCTCAAGAGAATTAAATGGCTTTGTGGAAGACAAACTACCATAGAACTCTTCAGTCACCTCTGTTATTTGACGCATCCCTCTAATGGTAAGGAATTTTAAACAAGGAAGCTGTCCTAGCGCTGGCAAGGAATCACAGTCTTTGCCGTTGCTAAGAGACAAGTTTATTAGCTTATGAAATGAATGATCACCAAGCCAATTTGGAAATTTTGTCCCTCTATATCCAGTGATTTCGACTTCTTTTATGTTTGTATTTGGTTGTAGCTCATCAAGTATCTCTCTTTCAGTTTGTGAATTGTCAGCAAAACTTCCGCTCCACTCCAAAGATAACCTTTCAACATGTTTCTTTTCCCTCATGTTTGCCTTCAGAGATTCCCTTCTATCTACCACATGTTGCAACTCTAGAATTGATAGAGATCCATACAAGTTATGCAGTTCACCCAAATCTTCCATTCTCGAACCACTACGACCACTTAGAAGAAACTTGGCTCCCACTAGAACATCGAGACTTTTCAACTTGCTTAGATGTAGCAGTGTCTCCAAACGACCTTCGCTAATGTCAAGGTGACGCAAGTTGATCAATTTTTCCATATGCAGAGGTAGCTCCTTAAGAAAAATACAATGTGACAACAGAAGTGTCTCTAAGTTGTACAGTACACAAATAGAATCTGGCAACTTTTTTATAAATGTCCAAGAAAGGTCCAAAAATCTTAGGTGGTTTAATTTGATAAACAAGTCATTTGGCAACTCCTTATTCTGATACTGAGACAGTGATAGTGCCCTTAGGGATGTTAGTCTTGGCAATATGTCATGCAGCACCCTCTTGCTTAGATGGGATGAATACCACCGGATATTGATGGTAAGCAATGTCCTCAATTGCTCCAATTTCTTGAGGATTTTCAGTTTACCAAAATCACGATCATCCATTGAATATGACAAGTGTCGAGTTCGTTCCAACATATGAGATGCTTCGATGTCTTCCAACCTGATACACCGATTGGAAGATGCAATTTGGGCCAAATCATTGACAAGGTCATGCATTAAGAATTCCTTCGAAGTCCATTTAGAAGACTTTCGGACCCTTTCAAACAATGATCTCGATCTCAACTCGAGAAAGTATTGGTTAGCTGAATGCAACTGCTGTACAAGACCATTAGCAATCCACAGGTGAATAACTTGTTCTTTGCAAAATAGATAATCTTTCGGATATATTGCACAAAAAGCAAAACACCGCTTCAAATGTGGAGGAAGATCATTGTAGCTCAACATCAAAGCTGGTAAGATTCCATTCGGATGATGTGGCAGCTCCCATATTTCACTTCTTAAAATGTCTGTCCACTCATTCACCTCGAATTTGGAGCGTAAAATTCCAGCAAGTGCCTTTAGAGCTAATGGCAATCCTTTGCATTTATGTGAAATTTGTTTTCCAACCTCTTCAAGTTCTGGATGTTCCTCAGGATCACCTATTTTCTAATGAATGCTTTTTGAATAGATCCCAAGAGACTTCACTAGACAGAGTCCCCACATTGATTGCCCCACTACCCATCATCAAGGCAACACTCTCCTTACGTGTCGTCACAATGATCTTACTTCCTACATCTCCTTGTACAAAAATATTTCTCAAGTCATCCCACTCTTTATAGTCGTCACTCCACACATCATCTAGGACAATAAGAAACTTTTTTCCCTTTAAGCTTTCCTTCAATTTGACTTGAAGTTGATTCAGATTGTTGTCAACCGTTAAACCAATTTCTTGAAGTAACTCCTTTGTTATTCTGAGAATATCATACGGTTCAGACACACAGATCCAAGCTTTCAAACCAAAATGGTTTTTTACCTTCTCATAGTTGTAAACAGCTTTAGCAAGTGTTGTCTTGCCCACGCCCCCCATTCCAACAACAGGAATTACTGTCGGATATTTTCCATTTCCATTCTCAGACAACAAACGGTCAATCAATTCCTCTATTTCATTCTTCCTGCCTAAGATTTCAGACTCAACAGCTACAGAAGTTGAAGATTCCCTTTTTTCTTGTCTACCCGAATCAAGATACTTTGTTAGATCAAGGCGACCAATTTGTTTTCCCAACTCCTCCAATGTTTCAATGGTTTCTTCTAACTTCTCCTTTATGTTAAGAAAAAAATCATCACTCATGCACAGGTTGCAGTCACTTACCTGTTGATTGCTTGTTTCTCCAAGATTTTGATGCTGACTTTCCACCTTTAGTCTCAAAACCTCATAATTGACTTCTTCTATTAAGTTTTCAGCGCCGTCCACAGAATCTTGAAGCTCATTAAGCCACTGGCTCACGTATGGATTTGATGCTTGCTTATTCTCTGCATCACTTAACACAGCCTGAAGGCCAAGCAGAGTAATCCTCAGCTTGTTTAAGAGCCGAACATCACGCTTGTCCCTCTTAAACATCTTCAGCAGATTACCATTTGGAGTAAGCCTATCAAAGAGAACATTCAAAGCTGAAGAGAGAAATGCACCACCAACTGCTAAGCCAATCTCCATTTCTGAAATCTGCAAAGCAAAACAAAGAATCACAAGATGGTTTTCTATTATTACTATTAAGAGATTGAATTTACCTGTTGAATGCTAGAGCAATATGCAAACAATATACTGACTGTCTGCTGATTAATTTGCAATTGTTATACCTACTTTGGAGGATGACTTCTCTCTCTTAAACGCTTTGTTTGGATGATTGTTACGTATTGTTTCATACTACATCGTATTGTATTGTATTGTACTTTATTGTTTTAATGAATACAATGTTTAGATAGATTGTATCGTTCTCCATCGTGCATGTCACAAATCCATAATTTGAATGATAAACCTACAAAAAAGAAGAAGTAGGGCACACGATAAAGCTATTATGAAAGGTATGATAAAAGATGAAATATGATTATTAAATAATAAATAAAGACAAAATGAGAAGAAAATATTAAGATAAGGACGCTATCACACCAAATCAGTCGTTACAAAAATACAAATATAGTTTTTCGATTACAATTGATGTAAAATATCTTCTCATTTGAAAGCGGCAGAGACCCGCTTCTTCATCTTTTTTTTTAAAAAAAAAAATTATTTTAAAAAATCGAACTTCAGGACAAGAAACTGTTTTTTAAATAATTGTTCATAGAATCTGCCGGCCTCTGTGAAGTTGAAATCTAACCACTACATTGTCTTATTTTCAACATTTAAATTTATTTTTAAAAGAAAAAGTCATCATTTCATATAATTCAAATTTCCCATTAGTTTAATTCAACGACCTAACTACTATTCAATCAACTAAATAATTTTAAAATTAACCAGAAACTTCCCACTAATTGTTTTCTCTGCGTTAGTTGTTTTTTCTTGAAATTAATGTTTAATTATTCCTTTTATAGTTTTCTCTTTATTTAATGAAATCAAATAAAGATTGCCCAAGCAGAAAGGGACCCTCTGTTGCTCTAGGAAAATAATTTAAGTGTATATTCGACTTTTCGGAACAAGTTCAAGAGATTCTATGCCGTTTCTCTTTGAAGTATTTTGTTTTCTTCTCTAACATAAGAAGCAAAGAGGAAAATGAATGACTTGCAGATTTCTTTTGTCAAGAACTGCCAAATAAGATCGAAATGTCAAATATTATGGTGTGTAACAATAACAATCATTCGCTATAACAGCCAAAAAACTGTCTGTCATAATAAAGAGGTTCAACTTTGTCTTTTGTAATTACACTTATAATCTCAATCCTGAACATTCTTAAGGACAATATAGCAGTATTTGATGCTTCAAACTCGCATACAACAGAGCAATATCGAGGATGGAAGTATTACCAAACTCATGGACGCACCATCTGCCATCTGGACATACCAACTTGACCTTGTAACACTGCTGGTCTAAATGCAGGTTCAGCATTTCAAGCCAAACGTTTTAGCAGTCATTCTTTGAGTCCGAGGAGCACATTTTAGACATACAGCTGGAAGGAAATCTTGCGGTCAACCTGTTTACACAATTTTGAAGTGCAGCTCGAGCAGTGAACAACAACCATCAGAGTTTCAAACACAAAAATATCCTTTTTTCTGAGAATGAAATGCCTACCATTCTTTCGAGAGATGGAAGGAATTCTAGCATATGTTCTGGTGGCAAACTTCAGCTATTACTGAATGAATCGTGACAAGGAAATGACATTGTATCTTGCCAAATCATTCTCAAAATGGAGCAGAGAAACTGATCAATAGAACCTTGTAATTTGTTGAACTGCTGACAGAAGAGAAAAAAATAGAAACGATCTTAACGTGCTATAGAAGAAACTCCTTCTCAGTCTGATAAAAGAAAGTAATAGTGTCAAATTCCAGCGAAAAGAGAAAGTACCTTTCTTCACCTACACTCTGCTGACTGATCGTAGTTGAGCTGATATTTGCCTAGTCAAAAGTTAACATATGCATTACTCTAAACCCTGTCCTCCTTCCACAACTTAATTGTCCAATCAAGTGAAAACTATTAAGCTGACGAACTTGGTAGAATAATTGAATATTAATACAGCCAAGCATCAAATCTATAGGCTGACTAATCCTTCTACTGCAAGCAATTACTCGGAGCAAATCAAGGTTGAACTGTACAATACACAGAGCTTGTGTCAGCCTCAGCTATAACAAAATCAGGCGTATATTAATTTTCACAAATATCAGTTCTGATAGTTGATAGCACTGGATGATTTCACTGAGAATAGAAAATGACTAGTCCTTTTAATGAATGATGATTGAAATTTGACATGCTGTTTTGTTGCCTAACCTGAAATAAATTTCTGATGCAAATTCCAAGACAAGACAAGATTGAAAAACTCCTACAACGACAATGGATCAACGAGCAAGTCAAGCTTCTGGATTAAAAAAGGAGAATTACAAAAAATACATTATCTGGACAGTAAATTGCAGCAAGCGCGTTAAGACAACGCCATATTTTGAACAGCTTATATGCGTGAGCTAAAAGTAAAAGAACTATTAAGAGATGCCTCTTTCGTAGTTAATTCTAACAAAGTAAACTACAACTACCACTACAATATAAACATCTTGGTAACTGAAACACGTGTAAATCGTTTTTTGTTACCTAACCTTGAATTCATTCCGAGTAGGATACACTTCCTTGCCTTTCACCTAGTTCTGAGGTCCCACTCGAGATTGAGTAATGATAATCTATTGAAGGAAACTTCATGATCTCCAAAGTTATCAGCTTACTGTTTATATCTTCAGTTCAAATCTCTGAATATCCAAGTACTGACAAAAGTTTAGTATATGCTATCAAATGCAATCGCATAAAACTCAAAATCAATGTGATATAACAGGCTTAAATATGGAAGCAGATATTGGAAGTCTTTTAAAGATTAATGCAACTCTTTTAAAGGTTTTGCTACCTGACTGCAGGGGCGGCTCTAAGGCTTGGCCAGTGAGGCCACTGCCTTAGGCCTCAAAAATTTGAAGGCCCCAAATTATTTAAATTATTGTTATTGATTTTATTATTTATTAATATAATTTATATAAATAAAATTGTTATGGTATATTTTTTATTATTATTTGTTTGGGAGTATTTTTTACCAATAAATTCATAAAATTTCATAATCTTTTCACCTCATTATTTGATATCTTTGTTTTAACTTCCAATTTTAAATTTTACCCTTTTTATATAGGAACTAAGTTATATGTGTGATAACATAATGAATTTTTGTTTCAATCTTTTCTTAAACGGCGTGAACACAAAAAACATTCATACACAAGTTTCCTTTCCATTTTAATTTAATATATTATATGAAAATTTTATAATTTATTTTAGATATTCACCAATGAGTGCTACTTAATGGAATGAATTATATCATTTAAAAAGAATTATATCATTTAAATTGATCAGAAACTTGATAAGGAGGTGTATATATTTTTGTTATTACTATCCATACTCAAAACCTTAACCATTAACTTTAATTTAATTTATTATATGAAAGTTTTATAATTTATTTTAGATATTCACCAATGAGTGCTACTTAAAGGAATGAATTATATCATTTAAATTGATCATAAATTTGATAAGAAGGTGTATATATTTTTCTTACTATCCATACTCAAAACCTTAACTATTAAGTTAATGTTCACTACAACAAAAATAACTTTTAGCGACGATAAATAGACACATTAATAAAGAATGCTAAAGTTTTTATCTACATTAGTTAAGTGTCATTAGATTCAATGTCGCTAAAGGCTTTATGGACATATACAAAGAGTGTTAATTGCCGCTAAAAATATATTTAGCGGCAATTGAGCTATTGTCGTTAATTAATTGCCGCTAAAGATCTGTAGTGATTTTTCTTTTTCTTATTTGTGATGATAGCCAAATTAAAATTTCAATTTGAGGTTTGAAGCTTAACATCGATAATCCATCACTTTATTTTTTTTACTCTTCTTCCCTTTTCTTTTTTTTTGTGTGTGAAATTTGTTATTTTTTGTCTTATATGATTAATCTATTGTGTAGAAAATAAATTTTCTTGTTGTTTTATTTAAAAAGATATATACAAGGAAAATGACTAATTTTTGAAAAATCGATTAAACTTATGATTTAAGAGGAATCGAAGTTCCAAAAGAACAGAGTTGCCACTTAATTTTTAGTAAAATCAAGAAAAACTTATAAAATTTTCAAAAGATTTAAATAGATAAAATCAATTGAAAATAAAAGGGTTCGAGTTCAATGTACATTCCGAGAAGGTGTTAGGCCCTCGAAATGCCCACTAACTTGCGATTGACCGGCGATTTGACTAAAAATGACTTTGACTAATTTTTGAAAGTTTAACCAAGTAAAAGGAAACTCATTTTTTATTATTATCATTTATTTTTATTTTTATTATTATGATTATTATCATTTTAATTATCTTAAGGAAAGTAGGACTAAAGGGGGGTTTTTCTAAGGGGAAAATAACTTAAGTGACAAGACAAATAATAAAATTAAAGCTAAGTATAAAACATAAATACTTTAATTTAAATATATATATATATATATATATATATATATATAATAAGTGAAATGACTATCTTGGGGAATTTAATCAAATTAAACCATGAACCAAATAAAAGCGTTAGTCAAATATAAATAAAAAGCTAAGGAAGGAAATATTAAATTCGGGCCTTTGGCCCAAATTCTCAAATCTTGGACATGTCCTATTCTAAATTTTACCCTAAAAATAAGGGACTTTGGCCCATTTTCGTGTCCAAAAACAGCGTATACACTGATTGTATACCGTCGTATATGGGCTGTATACTGGACTGTTTTCTTGTATACCAGCCCATACACTAAATGCATACACTCTATTTCATCTCCCGAACACCTTTCGTTTTTAACCATGTATACGCTGTCCTTTGACCTGTATATCATGTGTACTGCTGTATACAAGTGTATACTACTGTATACAACCCCTTTTCGAGCTTTCCCAGACTGTTATTTCGCTTCCGAGACCTGTACGCTAGCTTCCTGTTCACCGCAAAGATGAGGATGACTTGAAAGACTCAAAGATATGCAAAGGTGGAGTCTGAATAGACTCGAGTTGGTGTCATATGTAACAAAAGAAAGGGAGAAAATTAGTAGAATAACCCGAAAATAAAAGAAGAAACCATTGAGCACCATTTACAACAAAATATTGAACTTAACTTAAATGATCCTTAACTAACCAACTGGGATAGGAAATTACAAATATGATCAATTTGATAAGCTAGAGACAAGTGAAAACAAATCACATAACTCCTTAAGGACTCATAAATGACCAGCTATTAAGAGAAGATAATCACACTTAAGGATTTCATTAAATTTATTTATATGCTACAGGGAATAATATGCTACTGCATAACTCACGGCATTTTAGATTATAACACATCACACTTACTCGAATGCTAAGCAGATAGCACAACTTATATTGTTTAAAGCAGATAGTAGAACAACAGCGAAAAAATAAAAATAAAATCAAGAGCCAACAAAATTATGAATTCAAATAAATTTAAACCGAAATCTTTAACAGACACCTATGAGATACACAAACAACGAATAATAAATCAAGATTAGTACTGGTAGCTTTTCAATCCGGCTAAAATAGCAACGGAAATTGGGTTTGAAACCAAATATACACAATAAACAAGCAAACGGGCATGGGCAAAAAGGCAATGTTCATCTGTAAAAAAAATAAAATCAAACCAACAGAATTCACAATAGTGTATGATGATGAATTATTTTTGAAAGAATTAAACATTGAAAGCATCTTAAAATCCATTACTACATAAGAAGAGAAATACCATTAAATTAAATACATAAGCAAAGCCATGTATAAATCAAGATTTGGATAGAATATCACCTTTTTGAGAGCAGCGAACTGAGACAAACGGGAAGAGCACAACTCCCACCACAATTAATGAGCTTAACTTCGCCGGAAACGAAATCAATATGAACAATAATTTTCAACTGTATCTTCTAGTTCTCAAAATTTAGGGGAGAGCCTTTTAATTTCTCAAGCGAAAATCGAAAATCACTTATGATGAACAGTTTGTATATTTTCCAATGGTAAAAAAAATCCCCCTTAACGTTAAAGGAAGAGGAGTATATATAGGAGGAGAAAAGGACTGATTTTGGGGGGAGATCGAGAGGAATTTTCGGATGAACTTTTTATTTGAATTTCGAAACTCCTCTGGATAAGGCTGCCAGCTCCAATCCGGTACAATTCGTCAACGGAAATAAAAGGGGAGACGTCCGATTTGAGGAGCAAGGATGAAGGAGGTGTAAGATTTTGACACCTAAGAATTCTCCAACGTTCTTCGTACGAACGATAAGAAGGGCGAGGGAGAGGGACGCATTTCGGGTCGATTTTCTGGGCTACTGGACGCGATTCACAGCTTGAAAGGGTTATACCTTAGAGTTTGAGAAATAGTCAAATTGAGTTAAGTTAACAAATTCGGCTAATAATTAAATATGACAAATTAATATAATTAGTTAATGAACTTCTTAATCTTAACGAAATAAAATAATTAACTTAAAAATTAATTAATTCAAAAAATATTAACTACAATTTAAACTAAGCTAATTTAATTAAATACTTACCAAAATTAAAATCTTTTTGAGATGATTTTCGAAATATTTATTAAGTATACTAATTATATACAAAATTACATAAAACATATATATTACTTAAAAATTATAAAAATGATAAAATCAATTAAAGTAACTTGAATTTTATTTTTTTTTGAATTTTATAAAGTCAATTATTTCAAATCGTTTGGAATTTAAGAAGTTTGAAAATTAATTTATATCGGGGAGGATCAAAATTGGGTGTCAACACTTGTTAGTGTATAAATTTTATAAAATAAATTTAATGGCCTCTTAATATGATTTTGCCTTAGGCCACGAGATCTGTTCAACCGCCCCTGTTTTAAACAAACAACTTATTCTTAGATAAAAACTAATCTCAGCATAACTTGTATTCAAATCAAACCAACCCTTGGGGTATAAAGTTAGCACATTAGCAGTTTTAGTATGTTATATGTATGTGTTTTTGCATGAATTACTTTATCCACAATTAAGCTTTATTTTAGCCATTAATTGCTAGAGTAATAAACACAAGCAGTGGCGGACCCCGGATTTTCGTTCAGGGGGTTCGGAAAATAAAAGTATAAACGTGTAAATAAGCCAACGAAATAAAATTTCAAGAAAGTAGTAGTATATAATTTTAGTGGTAGACCCTTGAATTTTTTTGGGTTTAAAACCACACTTTTAGCATATTTTATAAAATAATTTTTTTTAAAAAAGGGTGAAAAACGGAACTGAAATTTAAAAAAAAAAAAAAAACTGAAACTAATAGAGAGAAAAATAAAACGATAATAAAGGGATTTGAACCCTTGATATGGAGCTTAATTTCAAGGAGACTTGTCACTGGACTATCAATTTCTCTTTGTCAATGAGAGAGTTCAAAATATATATATCCACATAAATACCAAAAATTTACCTTATATATACCGTGTAATTTTTTGCCGATGGGTTTGGGTGAACCCCCTGGAACCCATGTGGGTCCACCCCTGAACACAAGTATGATATATGAAAGATGTTTTAGCAGAAATTATCAATGTCTACTTATATTTTAACTCAGTACAATTATTAAGTAAATATTGAACAAAATAAATATGTAGAACTTATATACATCAGTTCTCTCCAACCAAGTGCTCTATTGTGTTATTGAAGGGAAAAGGACTATAGCTAGGGCCACATAATCAAGACACAACACAAGTTGTGCCAAAAGTAATTAATTATTGTGTTATTGAAGTGGAAAGGACTATAGCTAGGGCCAAATAAGACACAGCACAAGTTGTGCCAAAAGTAAATGATATGTTCAATTCTTTTATATTTTTTAACCCCTCCCTACCAGGAGCTTCTATCTTTTATATATCATCATATCATATCATCATCATATCATCATATATTATTATAAGTAGGAAGAGTTTAACCCAAAAATTGATTTACCGTTTTAACCCTACAGTTTTCATAAATATTAATTTATTATAAATTAGCTCATAATAAATATTAATTTATAATAAATTAGCTGATAATACCTAATTTAATTCTCCAGAAACCAAACGTTGCCTCAGCCTCATCGTTCAACGTAACAGAAACGTAGAGTTTCTGCTCAAACTCCTCGATCAGTGCGACAGACCTTTTTCGACGCTCAGGTTCAGCTGATCAAAAGCCTTTACAGATACTTCAGGCATCTATATAAATGTCTCCAACAAGTTGTTATTGCCAATTAGCTGTTACTCTTTTCTGTGCCTCAATCAAATACAACATTGTCAGGTAAAAAAAATTTCTCCTCATATTGTTGTTTAATCAATAAGTATGGTCAGTAAAGTAAAATTTCTATCTTTTACTTCTTGATTCTGCTTGAAAGCATGCATTTTAAGTCGTTAGCAATTTTTTTTCTTTGTGATCCGCATGTCTGGGATCTGTATCAAGTACGAAAGTTGTTAGCAATGTTGTGCCTAATGGTTCTCTTTCATATGCAGCTTCTAACAGCAGTTTATTGGAAACTTTTGCATGAATCTGATCCTGCAGCGGTTCAGGTAGTCCTAAAAACTCCATTATGATTTTAATGCAGGAACTCTTTTTTTTTGTTCCAGAAGGACCTTGTCATTTGTTTATCTTCCTCCCATTTTTACTGATTGAATATAAGTTTTATGTGTTGAAATAGTTGACATTGTGAGTGTTCTAATAAAAGAAATTTGATTGCAATTTTGCTCTATGATAAGTTGAATATCTACCCTAAATCCCACTTGTGGAACTACACTACGTATGTTGTTGTTGATTGGTTAGATATGTAGATGATCCATCATTTAATCCCACTTGTGGAATATTTTCCTTTTATGATGAGTTGAACGATCATTTTATCTGAGTTGTTGTTTAGCCATCTGGATCCTCTTCTCCCATTTTAATTGTCCTTGAGAGTATTTTCCAGATTTGCCAGTGTGTCCTTTTCTGTAGTTAGCTAATCATTGCCTTCAAGAATCGCCATGAAAAAATATAACTTTACTCCTCTTTTACTACTGAACGAGTAGTTGCAGTGCTTCACAAGCTCCTTAGTTTGACTATGGAAAAGAGGTTGACATCTGCTCAAATAGATGCATTTCATTCCGAGTTACAGTTACCAGCTAGACTTTTGCTTTGCTTAATCAAACAACATAGTATATTCTGCATCACTAATAAAGGTGTCAGGAGTACCGTGATACTTAAAGAACAGTTACCAGCTAGACTTTTGCTTTGCTTAATCAAACAACATGGTGTATTCTACATCACTAATAAAGGTGTCAGGAGTACCGTGATACTTAAAGAGGCTTATGATGGGTCTAATTTGATCTGTAAATGCCCTATGTTATTATTTAAAGACAAGTTTATATCACTTACAGTAGGAAATGATATTGATTCATGTATCAGTGCTCCGACTTAGTTTATTTAATGAAAACAGTGGTTTGACATTGTAGTTTGTTCTTTTTACCCTGTTTCTCAAGGGTGTTGATCAGTATTGTTGCAGTGTTGTTCTTGTCAAGAAGGATATTTTGTGGCTTAATGTCGCAATGAATGATCTGGTTGTCGCACTCTTCATGAAAGTATAACAGACCTCTGGCAATGTCAAGTTCTGTGTCATTTCTTAGCTTATAGCTTGGTCTTTGTCCATCGCAAAAGATCAAATTTGACAGCCCCATTTTTCAATAATTCATAAACAACAAGCCTGTTGCTTTTTTCATTGCAGAAGCCTAACAAATGAACTAGATTTTTCTAATGTGTTAGGCCTATCACCCTTACTTCTGCCAAAAATTCTTTATCATCACCTTGTTCAATTCCATTCCTAATTTCTTCACAGCAACTTCAACTTCTTCATCCTCTAACTTGAGAATTCCGCTATAAACACCACCAGAAGCTCCTTGGCCTAATTTATTCTTGATACAGCTGGTGGCTTCGTGCAGCTGCTGGATTGAAAATGCCCTTAAATACATTGCAATTGCCTTTCTTTTTGGAGGGGTTTTGGCATCTCTGTAATTCTTCATAAAAGTGTGCTAATATATAGCAATTGCTGCAAAAAATTGAGTTCTGAGTCAAAGTCTGGACGAGTGTGCTGAAAATCTTTATCATTTTTAATAAAGTATGTTGACAAAGGCACTTGGTGATTTCTTCCTAATTGGCCAAAGTTTCGGTCGATAGAGTTACCTGGTGCACACACTCATAACAACACTGCTTTACAAATGTCTATCGAGAGAATGAGACAACTTAGCATGGCTCACAGGTGCAACGCACGTGTCCATGACTAGTCTCAAATACATGCGAATCCACTTAAATACAAATATTCAATTACACCTAATTTTGATCTCATTTATATCGAGATGAGATAAGTTTCAAAAACACACCTAAACTATATCTCTTTTTTGAGTTTCATACCTAAACTACTAGAGAGTGTGAGTTTCATACGTAAATTATCACTTGTTAGTTTGAGAAACACATCTCTCTCTTTTATACCACTCTCACCATGGTGAGTGTAATACACTCTCTCTTTTATTTTAAAAATTGTCACATCACACTCCACATGGACAAAATATTTCACTTTGACAAAAATTAAATAAATTATTAGTATTAGTTAAAATTAAAGATTAAAATTATTATCCAAAAAAAATAATATTTTATTTGTAAAATAAAAAAGTAATATAAATATTTTTTTTTACTTCATCCCCCTTCCAATTCTAATTTAGATATTATTTTATTTTCTTAAAAATAATTCTATTCACTAGTCACATAACCCTCTGCTTCCAATTTCTTTTCTCATTTTGTGTGTATATATATATATATATATATATCAAAAATATTTGTTACTTGCCGCCGCAAGACTTTTTTAAAATAATTTTTCTATTTATGTTATATACGGTACACAAGTAAAAAAAAATCCTAGAAATATATGTACATATATAACACAAAACAAAAAAAATGTAAAATAAATAAATAAATTAGAAGTGGAGGGTTAAATAGGATGGGTAGATTTTTTTTTAAAAATAAAAATAATATAATTTTTTTGGGGGAATGAGTGAGTGGTTTTGTTCTAAAAAAAAAAGGACGGGGATTGTGGGGGTGGGGGGGGGGGGGTACGGGAGGAGGTGGTGGAATGGGGTAAGATAAATAATTTAATTTAAAATTTTATATATATATATTTATTATTTATTTATTTTTTATTTTTTTGGGGGATAGTAATACTTTAATTTTTTTATTAATATTAATAATTTATTTTTTTATTATTTGTCAAGGTGGAATATTTTATCTATGTGGAATGCCATGTGTTGAGGTTTTTTCAAATAAAAGAGAGAGTGCATTACACACACCTCATAGGTGTGTTTCTCAAACTAAAAAGTGATAATTTAGGTATGAAACTCACACTCTCAATAGTTTAAGTATGAAACTCAAAAAAATGGAATAGTTTAGGTGTGTTTTTGACACTTATCTCTATCGAGATACATGTATTTGAATGTATCTAAACATATCGGAATGCCCTAAAATCTAGTAAAATACGTAATATTACAAATTAGAGTATATCTTAGTGATTAGCTCCTAAATTAGTGAGATTTATGGAAAAAAAATTGCAGTATGAAAGGTGAATGATGTCTATCGTGTATTCATAATTTCCCAACAACTCGTTATCTAGATAGTATACATAAACTTTCTACATATTAAAATATTTAATTTTAATTAGTTTTAAAAGAAATACTATGTGGTTTAAATAGTTTAATTCTTTGTAGGTACAATACAACTAGGTTCAAGTATAATTTGTTTTCTTTAGTAAAACATAAGAAGTTTGTGTCTTGTATACCTCTGAATTCTATTAGAGCTATGCATTTACGAGTGAGCATGTTCATTACTCTAAACCTCTATTCTCCTACAGCCTTGATCAACTAACTCACTGAAAAACGGAAAGAACAAGAATACATGAAATGCTATCAACTGTCCGAAGTAAATAATTTCCATTCCTACATATACCAGCTTCCGTTTTATCACCTTTTTTGCTGTCATCTAAAATTAAATTCATCCTGATCCAAAGATGATTCCTCAGCTTCACAGTGGCAATAGACGCTTTGTGCTGCTCAAGGATTTAACAAAGGAAAAGAATTACAAGCAAGAAAAGGGAAGTAAACAAAAAAATAAAGAATTTTAACTTACAATTAATCAGAGCACCCTTTTTTGTAATCATTACTGGTATTCCCCATCAATATATATGGTGGGAATATGAGCAATTTTTGGCCAGTAATCCCCCTTGTCAAATTGTAGGAGTGGTTTGAGCAATGGGCATTTGGAAATATATAGATTAGAGATGGAAGGGGGCATCCCTGATTCGGGAAGAGGTTGGAGATTAGAGCAATTCCAAATGCACAGCTCAGAGAGGGAGGAGGGAAACCCCGATTCGGGAAGAAATTGGAGATTAGGGCAATCCTCAATCTCTAGACGTCGAAGCCACGTGAGACGCTGAAGACCTTCGGTCGGTAGTGAATTATTTGATGCATCCCTCTAATGGTAAGGAATTTTAAACAAGGAAGCTGTCCTAGTGCTGGCAAGGAATCACAGTCCTTGCAGTAGCTAAGAGACATTTCTATTAGCTTATGAAATGAATGATCAGCTAGCCAATTTGGAAATTTTGTCCCTCTATATCCGATGATTTGGACTTCTTTTATGTTTGTATTTGGTTGTAGCTCATCAAGTATCTCTCTTTCAGTTTGTGAATTGTCAGCATTACTTCCACTCCACTCCAAAGATAACCTTTCAACATGTTTCTTTTCCCTCATGTTTGCCTTCAGAGATTCCCTTCTATCAACCACATTTTGCAACTCTAGAATTGATAGAGATCCATACAAATTATGTACTTCACCCAAATCTTCCATTCTAAAACCACCGCGACCACTTAGAATAAAATTGGCTCCCACTAGCACATCGAGACTTTTCAACTTGCTTAGATGTAGTGGTGTCCTCAAATGAGCTTTGCTAATGTCAAGGTGCCGCAAGTTGATCAATTTTTCCATATGCAGAGGTAGCTCCTTAAGATAACTACAATGTGACAAGAGAAGTGTCTCTAAGTTGTACAGTACACAAATTGAATCTGGCAACTTTTTTATGAATGTCCCAGAGAGGTCCAAAAACCTTAGGTGCTTTAACTTGATAAACAAGTCATTTGGCAACTCCCTATTCAGATAATGAGACAGTGATAGTGCCCTTAGGGATGTTAGTCTTGGAAATATGTCATGCAGAACCCTCTTACTTTGAGGGAATGAATACTGCTGGATATTGAGGGGAAGCAATGTCCTCAGCTGCTCCAAATTGTACAAGGGTTTCAACTTTTCTAAGTTACCTTTTTCCATTGAATAGGATATGTGCCTACTTTGTTCCAACATATGAGATGCTTCGATCTCTTCCAACCTAATACACAGATTGGAAGATGCAATTTTGGCCAAATCATTGACAAGGTCATGCATTAAGAACTCCCCCAAATTCCATTCAGAAGACTCTCGGACCTTTTCAAACAATGATCTCGATCTCAACTCGAGAAAGTAATGGTTAGCTGAATGCAACTGTTGTACAAGACCATTAGCAATCCACAGGTGAATAACTTGTTCTTTGCAAAATAGATAATCTTTCGGATATATTGCACAAAAAGCAAAACACCGCTTCAATTGTGGACGAAGATCATTGTAGCTCAACATCAACGCTGGTAAGATTCCATTCGCACAACTTTGCAGCTCCCATATTTCACTTCTTAAAATGTCTCTCCACTCATCCACCTCTGATTTGGAGCGTAAAATACCAGCAAGTACCTTTAGAGCTAAAGGCAATCCTTTGCACTTGTGTGCAATTTGTATTCCAACCTCTTCAAGTTCTGGATGTTCCTCAGGATCCCTATTTTCAAATGAATGTCGCTTGAATAGATCCCAAGAGACTTCACTAGACAGAGTCCCCACGTTGATTGCCCCACAACCCATCATCAAGGCAACACTCTCCTTACGTGTCGTCACAATGATCTTACTTCCTACATCTCCTTGTACAAAAAGATTTCTCAAGTCATCCCACTCTTTATAGTTTTCATTCCACACATCATCTAGGACGATAAGAAATGTTTTTCCCTTTAAGCCTTCCTTCAATTTGACTTGAAGTTGATTCAGATTGTTATCAACCGTTAAACCAATTTCTTGAAGTAACTCCTTTGTTATTCTGAGAATATCATATGGTTCAGACACACAAACCCAAGATTTCAAATCAAAATGTTTTTTCACATTCTCATCATTGTAAACAACTTTAGCAAGTGTTGTCTTGCCCACGCCCCCCATTCCAACAACAGGAACTACAGTCAGATTCTTTCCATCCTCAGACAACAAACGATCAATCAATCCCTCTATTTCTTTCTGCCTACCTAAGATATCAGATTCATCAACAACAGAAGTTGAAGATTCCCTTGTTTCTTGTTTACCCGAATCAAGATACTTGGTTAGATCAAGGCGACCGATTTGCTTTTCCAACTCCTCCAATGTTTCAATGGTGTTTTCCAATTTCTTTATGTTAATAAAAAATGACTTCTTGCCTATTTGTTTTGTCAATAACGGCCAAATAATATCTGAACGTCAAATGTTATTATGGTGTGTAACAATAACAATCATTCACTATAGCAGCCAAAAATATGTCCGTCACTATAAAGAGGTCCAACTTTGTCT
This sequence comes from Solanum verrucosum, assembly GCF_900185275.1. NCBI lineage: Eukaryota > Viridiplantae > Streptophyta > Magnoliopsida > Solanales > Solanaceae > Solanum > Solanum verrucosum. The sequence continues at coordinate 1,839,385 of NW_026020680.1, forward strand.
TTCGTAATTACACTTATAATCTCAATCCTCAACATTCTTGAGGAAAAAATAGCAATATTTGCTTCTGCACCTTAACTAAGATCATATGCATAACTTGAAATAACATCACTTACTATATATACATACAAAATAAAATTCCATCTGATGCTTCAAACACTCGCACAACAGAGCAATCTAGAGAATGGAAATATTACCAAAATCGAGCACAACACCATCTGGACATATCAACTTGACCTTGTAACACTTCTGGTCTAAATGCAGGTTCAGCATTTCAAGCCAAACATTTTAACTTGTCATTCATTGAGCCAGAGGAGAACATTTTAGACATACAGGTGGAAGGAAATCTCGCGGTAAACATGTTTACCTGTTAAAGACACAAAATGATACAATGGGAATTTGAGCAATTACAGTTTCTCAATTCTGGAAAGGACTCATTTTCTGAGAATGAAATGCCTACCATTCTTTCGAGAGATGGAAGGAATGCATGCATTGGTTCTGGTGGCAAACTTCAGCAATAACTGAAAGAATCTCGATGAGGAAATGACATTGTATCTTGGCAGAGCAACTGATCAATCAAACCTTGCACTTTGTTGAACTGCTAACAGGAGAGAAGAAAATAGGAACGATCTTAACGTGCTATAGGAGAAACTCCTTGTACAAAAGTTAGCTCAATAGTGCCAGATTCAGCGAAAAGAGAAAGTACCTTTCTACACTTACACTCTGCTGACTGATCGCAGTTTAGCTGATATTTGTCTATTCAAAAAAGTAAACATGTGCATTACTCTAAACCACTTCCTCCTTCCACAACTTACTCGAAAAAGGGAAATAACTTCTCTGGAAATAGTCCAATCAAAGTGAACACTATTAAGCTGACGAACTTGGTAAAAGAATTGATGTTAACACAGCCAAGCATTAAACTAGTAGCGTCAAATCTATAGGCTGACTAATCCTTCTACTGCAAGTAATTACTCAGACCAAATCAAGGTTGAACAGTACAATACACAGAGCTTGTGTCAGCCTCAGCTATAACAAAATCAGACGTATATTAATTTTCACAAATATCAGTTCTGATAGTTGATAGCACTGGATGATTTCACCGAGAATAGAAAATGACTAGTCCTTTTATCGAATGATGATTGAAATTTGACATGCTGTTTTGTTGCCTAACCTTAAATAAATTTCTGATGTAAATTCCAAGACAAGACAAGATTGAAAAACTCCTACAATGACAATGGATCAACAAACAAGTCAAGCTTATAGACTAAAAAAAGGAGCATTCCACAAAATTAAATTATCTGGATAGTAAATTGCAACAAACGGCATTAAGACAACGTCATATTTTGAACAGCTTATATGCATCAGCTAAAACTAGAGGAATTTATTAAGAGAAGATGCTTTCTTGGTTATGTTGTTAATTCTAACAAAGTAAACTACAACTACTACCACTACAATGTAAACATATTGGTAACTGAAACATGTGTAAATAGTTTTTTGTTACCTAACCTTGAATTGATTCCGAGTAGGATACACTTCCTTGCCTTTCACTTAGTTCTGAGGTCCCACTCGAGGTTGAGTAATGAAAATCATTTGAAGGGAACTTATAATCTCCACAGTTATCAGCTTACTGTTTATATCTTTAGTCCAAATCTCTGAATATCCAAATACTGACAAAAGCTTAGTATATGCTATCAAATGCAGTCATATAATAAAACATGAAATCAATGAGATATAACAAGGAATTAATATGGAAGCAGATATTGGAAGTCTTTTCGAATTTCTTTAAATTTCAAGATTGATGCAACTCTTTTCAAGGTTTTGGCTACCTGACTGAAAAATGAGGTTGTGTTCCTTTGGACCCCTTATCTCTGTGGGAGAGACAAGAAATGGGGAACAAAGCTGAACAGCTTTTCATGATGGCAAAAATTTTCCCAGTCTGCGAGATTTGAGGGAGAACATAGGTTAAAATACATCCTAGAGATGATCATTCTCATAACATACAAACAAAACTAATCAAAACTATCATCCTTTAAAAAATGGTTTATTGACATGCATACAAAACTAGTAAAGGCTAAGCTATGGAAGTAAAAATATCTTTTTGTGCTTATCAAATTTCAAATGATTACAGAAGAAATTAGCATCACGTGACTGCTGAAAAAGGACTCATGTTTTTGCTATCATTTTGGAAAAACTACACTTACATTAGTGATAAGGAGCAATCTAGTTGAGACAACAATTGAATGCTGTATTGCTGTCAAAATCCTAACAAATCTGAACAGCTTTCATAATGGTGATTAATTTTGCATTCTGCAAGATTCGGGGGAGAAAATATATTCATAAGAGGCAAGTAAGATAAATAATTGCTTGTATTAATATTCATTAGTATGTGACAGAGAGAAACTGCAAAAAAAAAAAGAAGAAGATATCATAGGCATACCAGATGAAGTGACCATCAATCCAAAAGCTGAGGTTAGATCGATCCAACACGATCTGAGTATGGGTGAGGGATTAGCACCAAATTTGGTCAATTTACCAAGTATGCATAGACTACATCAATTACAAACAAGTATATTTATTTTCAGTTTTTTGGTATATATACACACAAAACAAAAGCTATTGTGCTAAAAATCCATATACTGGCAAAAGCTCAGTATATGCTATCAAATGCAGTCGCATCAAACTTGAAACCAATATGATACAACATGCCTAAAATAAAAGAAGCAGATATTGGAAGTCTTTTCCAATTTCTTTAAATTCCAAGGTTTGGGCTACCTGACTGATAAAGTGAATTCCTTTGGACCCTTTATCTCCGTGGAAGAGACAAGAAATGGGTAACAAAGCCGAACAACTTTCATGATTTCCAGTCTGCAAGTTGAGGGAGAAAATATGTTAATAGACAAGCAAAGAGAGTCTTACTAGTACATTAATATTACATTAAGACAATTGAGTCTGTGGAAGAGTCTTAACGAGAATACGTGTGTTGCTACTGAGATGAATTTCCAAAGGCAATAATTAACATATATGTGCATTGTAAAAGATTTCTAGTTCATTAAGATTTCGTCTACAGTGTTCCCATCACCTTTTTGTTTTTTTGTTTTTCAGCTAAAATTAAATGCATCCCGATCTGAAGATGATTCCTTGGCTTCACAGTGGCAATAGAGGTTTTGCACTGCTCAAAGATTTAACAAGGGAAAAGAATTAACAAGAAAGCAAAGGGAAGTAAACAAAAACAAAAAAAAAGAATTCTTGAATTGCAATTGAAAATGAATTTCCAAGACAATAAACATCCTACTGACATATATGTGCATGGTAAAAGATTACTAGTTCATTAATATTACATTGAGCTATCAACTTTCCGAAGCGGATTATTTCAATTCCATACCAGCTTTCTTTTTCTTACCTTTTTGCTGTCATCTAAAATTAAACTTATCCCGATCCAAGATTAATCCCCAGCTTCACAGTGGCAATAGACGCTTTGCGCTGCTTAAAGATTTAACAGAGGAAAAGAATTAACTAACAAGCAAGGAGAAGTTAATATAAATAAATAAATAATGAAAAAAGAAAGAATTATAATTACATATACCAGAGCACCATTTCTCTAAATCATTACTTGTATCCCTATCAACAATTATGGTGGAAAAATGAGCAATTCAAAATGGAGATAATGGCAGTCCCAGATAGCTAGATATCGAAGCAACATGAGGCCTCGAAGTTGACAGACTGCTAATAGGCATGAGAACAAAGCTCCACATTGGTAACTGAAAAGATTGGGAAGCTACATATCAGGTGTAGGATTTCTTAATGGTGTGAGGTCTTTTGGGGAAAGTTGTGCGAGCTTACACCTTGTTAGGAGTATCATTAATAGATAATTCATTTACCATTTGTGTTGTACAGGAAGTGACTGGGACTAGAAACAGCCAGGGGAATAAAGAGACATATAACTTTTGTGATAGAAAATCAATTGATAAACAAACAAAGAGAAGTCTTGAAAATTATTTGGAGAATCACTTACCAATGATCTTGCTCGCTATATAAGTTCACTATTGATTGCTTAAATATATTGAAGACCTTTCTGTAGAAAAACAAGCTCAAAAAATAACTTCTTAGGAAAACAAGTTTCATAAGCGAAATTCCACCCCTCCCCAACGACACCACCCAACATACTAGGGTTGTTCATTCCCAAACCAAGACCAATAACCCAAACCAATAGGTTATTGATTTTTAGCAATATCATTAATGGTTTTGATTTTTTATAATATTGGGTTATCAATACTCAACGGTTCGAGTTTTTTTCTTAACGAGTTAACCAATGACCCCATAGTAAATTGACAAATTATATTTATACCATTCAGTTTATAAAATCCTTGACTTAGGGTTTAATTTAATACTTTCTTTCTACTGTCTCAAGTTCTTGGTTATTTCACAAGGTGTAAGTGTTTGTTGTTGAGCAAGATGCATGTTTGTCAACTAATGTGCATGGTTCATTTGGTTTGTCACCTTGTTTCTATATGATTTCCAATGATTCTTTTTTTGTGTGAAATCTTAATGCATAAGCACATAAACAAACTAATAACAATAAATAACCGATAATCAATATCTTAATGTTCTATAACAATTGAACATGTCTACAAATCAATAACCAATACACAGTTGTACAACATACCCAATTTCATCACTTTGACCATCCCACCCCTACAACCCCAAATCCCTCACTCCACACCCCCATCCCGCCCACCTAAATAATTATACTTTTCGGCTTTTCATACGTTATATTATGTTAAATCATTGTCCTTTCAGTTAGTTAATCTGAAGATTTGAGATAGTTATTAGCGGTACTTTTGTTACCCAGTCATGCGCCAAATTTGATGCCGGAAGGAGTGTCTGTGAGAGTGGTAGATCCTAAACTTGATGCCGGAAGGAGTGTCTGTGAGAGTGGTAGATCTTCCGTCTCGAGAGTCTTGTTTGAAAGGATATTCCTTCTGCGGATATTTACTTCATTGAATGTGTGGTCTGGCCTTTACCCAGAATTGTGAATGTCTTTTTAATAACAAAGTTTTGCATGTCTTTTTGTGTTTTTAATAACTAAGCTTTGCATGTCTTTTTAATAAGAAAGTTTTGCATGATTTATTAAGAGAAAAAGATAACAATGATAAAAGTCGATGCCCTGTGATCAAGAGGTCATGACTTTAAGTCGCGATCAGCCTCTTGCAGACATGCAACGTAAGTCTGTATTTTATGACCCACTGTGGTCTGACCCTTTCTCAAACCCAGCTCATAGAGGTAGCTTAGTCTGTCACCATTTATAAGATGCACTATGATTATCAATACTGCTGTTTATTTCTGTTCTTTTTATCCAATCATCACTGCTGCTCCCTTTTGCTTTTTAACTTCATATTTTCTGTTTGTTTCATCACATAAATTGTACTACAGAATCTTGAATAGCCTTTTGTGTTTTACATGATAAGCACAATGACATGTGGATCCAAGTATGGGTTAGTGATTTTATCCATTACTACTTGTAATGAACTCAATTTGAATGTAATAATATGCAACTTCTCAACTATTATAATAAGACTAGAGTTCAATTACAAATCCAAAAACTAAATGCAACAACTCAATTAGCAAAAGCCCAAATAGAAATATAGAAATATTGAAAGTAAGAATTAGGGATCAATAGACGCTAGAAGGGAGATGAGAAGCTTAGACTCTAGAAAGAGATGAGAGTAGCAAACAACTTCTTTCACAATATGCATAAACCCTTCTTTCCAACTCATTTACCCTTTTAAACAAATGCTAACTGGGCCGGGATCCCAAATAGAACACTCCAACATTTTACTCGGCCCAATAATCCCAACTAAATTAGTTTCCACCAATTCTAGTCCATAGGCCCTTAAAATATCCAACTCGGTTCACAACAATACTCCCGCACTCAATGAGAACCTTGTCCTCAAGGTTCAAGTAGAACAATGTCAACAATAACAGAATATCGCTCTCATAAGGTGAAACATACTTCTTCCCATCAATTCCATTAAAAGGTACTGTGATAACAATTTCATAACTAAGAGGCAGCCACATATGTTCTGTTTTGTTTTTCAGTCGATAGCGTTGACCGGAGATCATTGTTAGTTGTTTGGTCCAACTCCTTAAAGAATGCAGTACCATAAATGTATTGTGCAAATTCACCATGTGACAGCTTCTTAGAGTAGTTGTAAATACTAGATTGGTTGATGATATTTCCTCATGAACAAGGAGAAGAGTAGTGTACCAAGGAATAAACAAAGAACAAGTTCCAGCCATCCAAACAACAATCAAAGGGACAATTATTTTTCGCATCTGTTGAATTTCTTGTTGGCAGGTCATTGCCTGCTCCAGTATCGAAAATGCCCACTCCAATGGTTAACACCACAACGACTTGAATGGAATATGTAGCGCAATTTTGTTTTCCCAAACCTATCGAGAAAACTAGCCGAGTTAAAATAAGGAAAGTCGATCTAGAGACAAGAGGCTTGGTAGTGTCCAGTCCTTCAGATTTGCAACGATGGAAGTAAGCCAAGATTAGCATAATGCTAGCAGACCAAAAGCTATAGAGCTATTTGGAAACAGGGGCGAGGCCAAAATTATCCTTCCAAAGTAGGAGCATGCCAAGACTTGCGAAAATATTAACCTTGAGCAAACAGGTCTCTAAAATACGCATGTCCATGTATCGTGCCTTATTTTCAGCATGCCATGCTGAAAGGAAAACAAGAACATTTCTTCTCCAAGTCAATCCAGTCACCTTTGATGTTAGGTAGAAAGAAAGGCTTCTTTCAACAATATAAAAGTAAGTATAATTTGATGAAAGAGAAACTGCTAGTGCTGAATCAGACTGCAAAAATGAAGGAATTCGCACACCAAGATTGTCCGGGATCCCACACTCTAGTCATAGAGTTTGAATAAGCAAATAAGCAACACCTCCCAGAACAACCTTGCAATTGTAATGCCTCCTCGTTAATTGTGTAACCCGTCCGAGCCATGAAAGTGAAACTTATTTTCAAATTCCATACACCAAGATCCGTTGCAGTTAAACAAATGGATACAATAACACATTTAGCACTAGGATCAAATGGAAATTGACTCGAATTAAGTTGATCACTTCCACGTTCTTATGGCCTCATTATCGGAGCCAACCAAGTGACACCTCCAAGAGAAAAATCCAGAACGTCAAAGGTCTTGTACGCACAGATATCAGACGAGAGGTCCAAAAGAGTGCACTCCTGCGCAGTATCAACCTAATTGCATTTGCGTAAGTGAAAGTCAAGGCAAAACGTCGATCTGTTTTGGTTACCCCCATGATATTCTTCAGAGAATCATGTCAACAAGAAATTGTGTGAAGCCATAAGGCAACAATAAATGAATAATCGATTTCAGCAAGTAGCGAACTTGCACTCGACATCACAGTTTCTTGACAAGCAAAAGCAACCGAAAAATCAGATGTATTCAGTGGAGGAAACAACACCATATTATCATGTGAATTTTCCTCCTCGCCATTATTAGATGTGTATGTATCATGTAACATGACAAGAGATACTTTGCACAAGTTATCACTGTATACCTTAGCTACTGTAGATACAGAGTGTTCAAAATCATGGCCAATAGCTTTCATAACATGAATGTTGGAACTCACTATTGTGTGTGGAATTTTGTCAAACATGAGATCTTCAGTGATTGAAGAAGGTTCATTTACCGAATTCGCTTCCACTGAATTGATATTCCCAATTTTTGGTGTCGTTGTGTCTTCAATAGATTCAATATCTGTATTGTTTTTAGAAATCAGTGCCACAAACTCTACATATTGATACTTCATAGACAATTTATTGAACACCTGGTCTGCCTGTAAGCTACCAGTGTTGTAGGTTGTAGGTTGATGCAATGGCAGAGGACTTTGAAAAATGACTGGAAGTAGGAAAGGGAGACATCACAACTGATTGTGAAACTATAGGGACAGAATTAACGTGGTCATAATAAACCTGCGAGGAATTAGCTAGACGCCCCAGCCCATTTATGTTGGTTTGTTGTTGAACCGAGATGTTGCCCTGTTCAGAAACATGACATAACTTGGTCTATGGTAACACCATAGTTTCATCTCTAAAGCAGTTAGTTTCCCCATCTGACATCTCCTTGAACAATGTGTGTGTTAGGCTTGGTTTGTTGCGGTTTGAGGTGAGTATGAGTTAGTAATATAATTCTCCACTGCCTCATGTTGCTTGGGAATGGGTACTAACTCGCTATAAAATATTGTGGAATGTGAAATACTTTCTGCCTGAAGAACCCATACTGCCGGATTATCACCACTAAGTCGCGGAAGGAAAACTGAATCCGGTATACAACGAGGAGTTGAATGGGGCAGAACATGGGATGACTGGAGGAAATCAAACCATTGGAGGAATGCACAAATAGATCATTAAGGGAGGTGAGCGAAGTGTCCACCATGGTAGGCAAATCAATGTCACAGGGCCGTCTTCACCATAAGGCCTTGGGGGCCCCAATGTTTTTGGAAAAATCACACCATATACACATTTAAGGGACAATATTACAAGTTTTAAACATATTCTTAAAAAATTCTTCTTTATAACAGTTTATTTACGGGTTATAACATATTACTTAAATTTAACTTTATTTAAAAATTAATTACAGGTTTATTTAAAAATGATTAATCTCTTTATATTTTTATATTATTAATTATTAATAGCTAGCTAATATAATTGCAGTTCCTTTTTTAAAATCGAAATTATCAACTACACGAATTTAGGGATTTACATTGATTAGACTTCCTTTTTTACTGTTACACTCCAAATACCTCATACACCAATCACAATTCCCGCCCACCCACGCGTATCAGTTTCTACACGCCACCACCCCACTACCCCATATTCACAATTTTCACTCCCATCTTCCTCACCACTCCACCATCACATTCACAACCGTCCATCCAATCTTTCTTACAACCACAATCGTCACTCTCGTTACGTTTCTCATCATCAGCATGTCTAAGAAACACACTGAAACTCCTCGAGTGTCAGATCTGTTGAAGGAACTTATATTCATGAAGCTCATGTTCCAACTTCCAATATATTAACTCAAACCCCCCCCCCCCCCCCCCCCCCCCCCGCGCCTAAAAGGGCTGAAATTCCGGCGGCGTGTGGTTCATATCGGTTGAAAGGTAAAAAAGAGAATAAAAATGAAGCAAAGAAAAGGCCGATTTCGACAAATCAAAAGGGGAAGAAGAGGAAGGGGAAAATTGGTGAAACCCCTTCTGAATCTGATTCTGATTTTGTTAGTGAAACAAAAAAGAAAAAAAACAACAAATGTAGAAGTTGCTCAATCTTCAAAACCATCAACAAGAAGTACAACAAAAAAAAAGGAATCAAAAATACCAACATCCAAAAAACACAAAAAAGTTGTTAGGGTATGTACTTTATTTAATTTATTTCCACATTAGCCAAAATAGTGATTTTTTATATCACATTATGCGTATTGTTTTTTTCGAAACATTTGTATGTGTGAAAATAGTTCGAAATATGAATAAAATGTGTATGGATATGAGGTTAATGTTTGATTGTTGGATTTTGTATGTACTTTGATACAATATTGGCATGCGAATGGTATGAATTGTGTGTTAACATTGGTGAGATTGTCTATTAATGTTGTATATGGTATGAGTTATTTAATTACTCTGTTTTGTATAAATTTAGAATAATATTAATATGAAATTGAGATTTTTCCTATTAAGAAGGTTTATTATTCAATTTATCCATTAATGTATTAAAATTGTTAAATTATTGTTAGCGTATTTCGATAAATTTATGAAAACAGATTGATGAATGCAACAGTGCAAATGAAGTTGGTACGATGTTTGAATAAAATTGGTGTGAATATTTTTATAAATATTGCATAAGGCAGTACTAAAATTTATGTATATGCATGTGTATGAAACATGAATAATATTTGTATCCACATAATTTTATATTATTTTTTATCAATGTTTATATGATTTTGATTTATTTTTTATTTAATTTATATGATATAATTTAATTATAAACATTTTAAAACTATAGTTATTGATGGAATGAAACTTGAATAACATTTGTATGAAGTGTGTTTTAATTTAGTATAAACAATTTTATTTTATAGGCAAGGAAGATATACACACACTGGTCTTCATGTACAAACATGAATGTTTTTGCTGATCTATTGGATTTCCTCAGGCAAGAAAGGTTTCAACAATTTCTTGAACAAACACATTTTGGTGTATTTTATGACATACACCATATAAAGATTCAATGTCAACTATTGCGACATTTGATGATTCTTGAATCTAAAAATGTCAGAGACGACATGTTTGTTGTGAAAATAAACGGTACAGAATTACGTTTAAGGAATTATATACAGAATGGATATTAATTGGATACAGAAAGGAAACCAAATGGATATTGGGAATTCAATATGTAAACAAACTGCATGCCAGATTGTTGCATTGTTAAAATTCACACCAATTCAGTCGGTAATATAAAATACAAAATTTAGTTCTAAAAAAAACCTGGAAGTTTGGCATATGATTCGGCTGGATCTCCACGCACCAATTTAGTTCATGCACTTTCAAAACATCTTCCGCTATATCTTTTAGAGTGTATACAGTCGATGGATCAATAAATTTATCCATTATTAAAACAGCTACAACGTCAGTTATTCCCTGACGCCTTGCATACACTCTATCTCTAACGGAACAAGTGTGTTCCGCACAATACTTTCTAATTTTAAATAGCTTTGATTGATTCAAACATGATGAGTTCATCATCCAGGAACAATTATCAGCAGGACACTTCAGGTAATAACTGTTTAAAAAACAAAAAAAATCCATCAAAAACTGATATACCAAACACACTACAAAATAAATATACATTCAAACAATAAATAAAATCCTTACCAAGATGAACTAGAACGAGTCACTAGAAATCTGAATTTTTCCACAACTCCATAATGTCGCATAACCTCCATAAGTGTTTCTTTATCATTGTAAATCTGATTTTCAGTTATAAATAAATTAGAAAGGTCACTGATTACTCCATTTCCTTCATCAGTATTTTCATCGACAACTCCATCTAAATTCACTCCTATCAAGCGGATGGAGTTGCTGGAGTATAAATCAAAGTTAGTTAGTGTTCTACTAACATCAGAATGTCTCCTATCCACAACAACTACAGAATCCTGATTATCTATTGCTATATTCTTCAAAGTTATGCACAATGGATATTTCGTAAAGAAATCTACATTAGCTTTCTTTTGATCTAAAAAAACCCGCACACCTACATCATTGTGGATACTAACAGGGGGACATCTATCACTAACTATATATTTTATCTCTATATTGTGAATATTAGCATCTATCATTAGTTGCGATGTTATCGCACTTACTAGACCACTATAAAGACTAGAATACTCATATATAATCTCCTCCATCTGAAAATCAACATATTTCCCTGTTTCATTAAAAAAACTAACAATTAGTCTTACATAATACAAAAAAAATAAAATTATACACACTTGTCATTATTTTTTCATACAAGAATCATTCAGACAGTAAACTACAAACATATTCCATTTTAAAAAATAAAACAGATTTCATACCTACTTAATATAAAATTCATACATCCAATCATCATTTATACCAAATTTATACATTTCTCATACCAAATAGTTCATTCCTTTCGCACATATTTATACATAATTGACAAAACTTATATAAATAATAACATTTCACATTTCATACCAACTTAAAACATTTTTAATACACTTATTCAAACTTCAAAATAACTTTTTTTACTAACTAGTTAACACACTTTCATATTAACATAAAACAACTGTCATATAATTCTTCAAAATTCTAAATAACCTTTTTTTCACATTACTGAATACACTTTCATACCAAATTAATTATAATTACACTAACAAATTCATTCAAAACTATACATTCTAATTTATTTTTTCACGAAAAAACCAGTAATCAATAATATTACAGAAACTTACCAAGAAAAAAGCCATTTATCAATAATATGATGTCACTAAACCACTGCCAAAAAATAGAAACTTACCAAGAAAATCACTAATATTACAATTTCACAACAACTAATAAGTATTATGAACAAAACGTATTGTTTATACAAAAAAAAATATCACATTCAATATAGTGGCGCTTTACAGTTTCATTTTTTTTCTATTTCATTGAAATCCAAATAAAAATAGTAAACAATTAAAAATACTCACCTGAAGCAATCCATCTTCCGCCATGTTTAATTAATATTGATATGTAGTTGTCCATCACAAAAAAAAACACGTTTTTTCAACAACAAAAAAAAATCAATTTGTCACCAGTGACAATTTTTGGAAGAAAAACGAAGAGGGAGAAACATAAAAGAAAAAATGGATAAAATCTGATTTTTAAATTAATTTTAACAAATTGGAGTGAATTAAGGAAACTAAATATTCTTAATTAGTTTGAAATTCCTTAATTCATGCTAATTAATAATTATCTTAATTTAATTCAAATTTAAAAGCCATCCCTATTTCCGTTTTTTTCATTTTTTCCTTCAGAAACGTTTTATTTTAATTTCTTTTTATCAGTTTATTCTTTTCAAATCAAATGTTTTTAATTATTAAAAATAACTTTTTTTTTTAATAATATGTTACAACCTGAAATTTTTAATGTTATAACTTGAAAGTCTAAATCTACTGCTATAACTCGAAAATATTAGTATAATATATGTCATATTAGAAATTTTCAGAATTTTTTTTAGGCCCCCCCATTATTCATCCAAAGATATATATATATATATATATATATACACACATGTGGATATAAATTGTTAAAAAAATTTCATGTATTGATAAATTTGAAAAGATTTTTTGGTATAAAAAATATAATTGAGAAATTGAATATTGTTTAGTTGATTATAGTATCTTTTCTAGATTCTTATGTGGCTAGTCAATTATAGTATCCTTTCTAGTTTCACATGTGGCTATCTATTTTGTTGACTAGCTCATTTATATATGACGATTATCATGAACCAACCGTATTGGGTTCTTATACTTACTTTTCTTTATTCTCCTTTCACTATTTTTATTCTTTTATTATTGAATATTCTAAAATCTCAAACGTTCAAACCTTCTACATTATGTAAAATCTATTGTTGTGTGTTTATAGAAAGATCAAATTTGTTTTTGGTGTCTTGTTCAAATTTCAAGTACCAAAACTAATCAACACTATTTAAATATTATTATATCTACTTATCAAATTCATCAAAACACTATTTTAATATCATCATATTTTTTTTTAATATGAGTCATGTTTTATTATTCTAACTTTATATTATATAATTTTCATTGAAAATTTACTTTATTTGCATTCTTACTTCATAATGTATGTATATATCCTGCCTCTCTAGACCTCATTTGTAGGATTACACTGATTATGGTATAGTTATTCAATTTATATTTGTCAACTAAAAGAATAGGGTCTCTTTATGAAATTTGGCTTTAGGCTCCAAACTTGTTGAGACGACCCTGATCAATGAAAACACTAATGTAATGAACTCAATTTCAATGTAACAATATCCAACTTCTCAACTATTATAATAAGACTAGAGTTCAATTACAAATCCAGAAACTAAATGCAACAACTCAATTAACAAAAGCCCAAACAGAAAAATAGAAATATTGAAAGTAAGAATTAGGGATCAATAGACGCTAGAAGGGAGATGTGAAGCTTAGACTCTAGAAAGAGATGAGAGTAACAGACAACTTCTTTCAAAATATGCATAAACCCTTCTTTCCAACTCATTTTCCCTTTTAATCAAATGCTAATAGGGCAGGGATCCCAAATAGAACACTCCAACATTTTACTCAGACCAATAATCCCAACTAAATTAGTCTCCACCAATTCTAGTTCATAGGCCCTTACATACCCAACTTGATTCACAACACTACTATTTTTCTTTACATCATTACTTTTTTACTCCCATTTGAATACTTGTTGGTTCAAGTGTGCTACAGAATCTTGAATACCTTTTTCAATTTTACATTATTCTTTTAAGTTACATACTGTACTCACTAATTTGTTGTTTTGTACTCAACAACGGCATATAATTAAGACATTCAATAATTGGATTCCATGATTACTTTGAATTGTCTCACTAAACAATAATAAGAAAGGTGAAAGATTTTGTTAAAAGGACACAGTTCCCAGATTTTTCTAGAGGATATCATATATCCTTTAGCAATAATTATGTTTTTCTTTAATAAGTATGTCATTTCTTTTCTGTTGTAATGTAATTAGCAGTTCGGCACATTTTTATTCCTTGATTGAGTTACCTTACTATGGCTTAAAAAAGTAATGAGGATGGTGGAACATCTCAAAGATGTAGTTGGGGAAATTTTCAGCCTAAATAAAGTATCTCTAATGTAGTCATTGATTATGGGCGTTCGAGATGGAGAGGGTATGTGTTGCTTAAGTCGTAAATCTACAGCAATGGGTGGTTTGGTTGGGCGAATTCGACCTTCACCAGGAAGTCCCACATTGGGGTAAAACATTCCCTAATAAAGGCGACTTTGTACTCCGGAAAACTCGAACCCGAGAGCTCCAGTTAAGGATAAAGGAGTATTTACCCAAAAATGATTTTTTTGGGGTTTATTATCGGTTTTCAATTTTCATATCCTCAATTCTCTAGTAATTGTTAGGGGTATACAAAATGGCTTTAACCGATAAAAGTCGAATTGAAAATATTTATCCATGTTGAGTTATTGATTTAATGGTTTTAAAGCAATTTTATACTTTTTTTTTAATTGGAATATCGATTTGTTTACTGTTCTTAAGTTTTAGTTAATGATTAGATAAAATTATATTTTTATCCCTAGTTATGAGGTTGATAAGAAACAAGTTCTACTTGTCAGTTTCAGTAGCATGGATCACCCTCAATATTTTTCACATCTCATCAATAAAGTTTGGAGGGTCTTCTTCCACCTTGGATATTGTATACTCTAGCAGATTCATCTTGAGAAATTCTTGAATCCTTGTTGAGTTGTTGAAATGGATCATTGAAGGATTGAAGAATTGAAGCAGACATCAATAATACCATAATAATATATACATAATCTGATGGTATCATTACGGATTGAAGCAAATCATAATGATACCATGTCAGTATATAAATATATTGTGATGGTATTATGGATGTCTCACTGAAGTGTTTGAAGCAGACTTCAACGATATCATGATAGTATATATCGTGTCAATATTTTTCATATCTCATCAATAAAGTTTGGAGGGTCTTCTTCCACCTTGGATGGTGTCATAAAGGTTTTACTAAAGAGCTGAAGGATCGAACATGCATCAATGATACCATGACAATAAGTAGATATAGTGTGACAGTGTTATGAAAGTCTCATTGAAGGATTGAAGCAACGGTCAATGATACATAACACTTTATATGAAATTAAATTATGGCAAAAAAATAGAGAATATTACGATTTGGGAAAAAATGAATCGAAAAGATAGAAAAATAATAAAGAATAAAGAAAAAGAAATTAAAAATACAAAAATAAAAGGAACAAAAAGAGGAGAAAAGAATTGGAAAAAAAAAGAAAAAACAGAGAAAAATAAATAAATAAATAAATAATGACAAAAAAGGAAGATTAAAAAGAAGAAATGGAGTATATTAAATGTATTTTTTTATTAATTTTGATTTTAATAAATAAGTCAATAATTTTAGTAGTTTTTTTATAATTACTTCTTGTAGTAGTCTAATTATTTAATTTTCTTATATTTTATTAGTCTAAAAAAGGTTAGCTATTATATTTATTTTTGAATTTCATTGTATTTTTAAAAGGAAAAATAAAAAAGACAAAAAAGAATGGAAACAACCATTCACGTGATTGCACTTGAAATCTCCCAATACGATCTCACCGATTATTCATCATTGTTTTGTTTATCCCTCTCCCCTTATCCCCTCTTTCTGTCGGTTTCTTAATCACATAAATTATACTACTAAATTCTTTATTGGTTCCTATTGGAGATAGTAATGAGTTAGTTGATTAGTTAGTGAGTTAGTTGAATAGTTAGTTAATTCTAATTTTCTGTTAAGTTAGTTACATGATAGCTACAGTAGATAGTTGCACAGTAGATAATTGCACCATGTTAGTTGGTTAGTTGTGTATATATATAGCCTTCATCATTCTCATTGTACTCAATTCAGTTGAATAATATTTTCCAAATTCTCTCTCAGAAATTGTTCATGATATCAAAGCTACCGAATCAATAATTATTTGATTCTACACTAATAAGTCGATTCTGGAGATTGATTCACTAATAACAATGGAGACGAATGTTGTACCAGTAGCTTCAACTGCAGTGCCAGAAACGATTGAAGCAATTGAGTCAACGAGGAACCATCCCCTGTATCTTCATCCATCAGACACTCCTGGGAGTGTTTTAACCACTGTTCAACTCACCGGAGCAGAAAACTATTCGCTATGGAGTAGATCCATGATGATCAATCTCAGGGCAAAGAGTGAGCTGGGTTTTGTCCTTGGAACATGTGAACGGAGCAATTATGGGCCAGATCTAGAAGAACAGTGGGAGAAGTGCAATGCTTTTGTTTTAGCATGGATTATGAACACAATTTCAAAGGAGCTGTTGAGTGGGATCGTTTATGCTTCAATCGTGTGGGCAGATTTGAAAGAGAGATTTGATAAGGTTGATGGATCAACGATTTACCAGCTTGATCAGGAAATCTGTACAATTCATCAAGGTAGTTCATCAGTTTCAGCTTATTTTACCAAATTAAGATTGATGTGGGATGAGTTTGATGCAATCGTACCACCACCATCATGTAATTGTGATAGATCTGGGTCCTATGTGGATCATATCCAATATTTGCGTCTATTCTCTTTTCTAATGGGGCTGAATGACATGTATCGACATGCACAAAGCCAAATACTAATGATGAGCCCTTTGCCAAGTGTTGGCAAAGTGTATGCTATAATAATCTCAAACGAGAGCCAGAGAGTTACTTCAAGGATGCGCACTGGTGGAGATATGATAGAAGCCACAACATTATATGCAGGAAGGGGAAATTATTCTAGAGACACAAAAGTTGAGTATAATTCTAGAGGAAATGATGCAGGCATAGTTGAGTATAATGCTGGGAGAGGAAAGAAGAAAGTGAATTGGAATTTGTTCTGTGACCACTATAAAATGTATGGACACACACATAATAATTGTTTTCGATTGATTGGATATCCTGATGACTGGAAGTTCAAGAAGAAAATATCAGGACAGGGTGGAGAATAAGGGTACAATAACCAATTTAGAGGAGTGAATTCGAGCAAGGGAAAAAATGTTGCTAACAATGTGCATTTGGATAAGTTTTCTGAAGAATCAAGAGATGATGCATTTGGGGAAGTCAATGCAGGAAAAACAGGTGTACAAGGAAATGCTTATGATTTCAATTATGTTCGTGCTAACTTACATGCCTTTGTTGCACGATCTGACTACAACCCTAATCAATACCAAAAGATAATGAAGTTGCTGAATGAGGAGGAAAAAACTGAAGAAATTGTGAACATGGCAGGTAACTTCAATACTATGGAAGTATACTCTTTATTTGCTAAAAATGAAGATTGTGTGGCTGTACTGGGTGCTAGGAATGATGCTTTTAAAAGAAGGAATAACTGGATAGGCAACATGCCATATGAGTTAAATATTGACAATTTAAGCAATGTGAATGATCTAAATAAAAATGTAGGCAGGAGAGTGCACTTGCCTAATGGTCAAACTACCCTAGTAACACATTCATGAAACTATGGAGTATTAGATAATGTCTTGGTGGTGCCTGATTTCAAATATAATATACTATCAGTGTCTCAATTGACTAGACAATTGCAATGTTCTGTGTGTTTCTATCCTGAATTCTGCATTTTTTAGGACCTCTCCAATGGAGAGGTGAAGGGGATCGGTAAGGAGATAGGAGGTTTGTATTACTTTTCAAGTCAATTTTCTTCTGGAGAGTCAGCTAATAGGGACAATAAGGTACTGATGACAAAGACAAGAGACACAGATTGCATGCTTTGGCACAACAGTATGGGCCATCCTTTTATCAAGGTGTTGAAACTATTAGCCTTAGTAAATACAGAATTTGATGTAACAGAATGTGGTAGTTGTTCAGTCTGTCCTTTGGCAAAATAGACTAGACTTTCTTTTCCAGTTATTATGTCTATGACAATTGATGTATTTGATCTTTTTCATCTTGATGTATAGGGACCATATAGAATTGGTACACATGATGGTTTTAGATTCTTTTTGACAATTGTTGATGATAAGTCAAGGATGACTTGGCTGTTTTTACTGAAATTCAAGAGTGATGTATTTGTTGTGATGAAATCTTTTCTTGCACTGGTTGATACTCAATTTAAAAGACAAGTGAAGAAGGTAAGGTCTGATAATGGGACTCCGTTTTTTAACAAAGAATGCAACACATTATTTTCATCCTTAGGGATTATTCATGAAAGTAGTTTCCCACACACTCCACAACAAAATAGAGTGGTGGAAAGAAAGCATAGACATATACTAGAGGTTGCAAGGGCACTCAGGTTTCAAAGGTCTATTCTTATAAGATTTTGGGGGAAATGTGTTATAGCTGCTGTGTACTTGATAAACAGGATGCCTACTAATGTTTTAAAAAGACAGTCTCCTTATCAAAATTTTCACAAAACCAGACCCAAGCTTGACCATTTGAGAACAATAGGTTGTTTGTGCTATGCCACTAAGCTGATCAAGGATGATAAGTTTGCCCCTAGACCTGATACTTGTGTCATGATGGGATATTCATCTACTCAGAAAGGGTATGTGCTATACAATTTGAGCCTCAAGAAGTTTGTAGTGGGCAGGGATGTCACTTTCAAGGAACAAGACAGACTGGTTGATGATGATGATATGTTAAATGCCACACTTGAGTTTACTGATTCTCATATTCCTAACAATGATGTCGACCATGCAGCTCAACAACCAAACTTTGAACATGTTCCATTAGTGGTTCCAAAGAACACTTGTGTTGATGTTTAAGCTATGGACCATGGTGAACAAGGTATTCAGAATGTTGCAATACACAAAACTTTTACTAGAGTGTCTCATCCACCTGTTTGGATGAAGGATTATGTTGCTCATATGACTGATTCCCCACATCCATATTCACTGGCTAACTACATGACTTATGATAAATTGTCTTCTACATATCAAGCTTACTTAAGTGATTTATCTGCTGACACAGAACCTCGAACCTCTTAAGAGGTTGTTAAAGACCTTAGATGGGTGGAGGCCATGAAACAAGAAATTAGTGCATTGAAGGATAATGGGACTTGGACTGTCATGCAACTGCCACCAAGTAAAAAGGCTATAGGCTGTAGGTGGGTGTTCAAGATCAAGTACAAAGCAGATGGACAGGTTGACAGGTTCAAGGCTAGGCTTGTAGCTAAAGGCTATAGCCAAACTGAAGGAATTGACTATCAGGAGACTTTCTCTCCTGTAGTCAAAATGGTAACTGTGAGATTTATTATTACTATTGTTGCAGCTGGAAATTGGATAATAAACCAGATGGATGTCTTTAATGCTTTCTTATATGGAGATTTAATTTAAGAAGTGTACATGGAATTGCCCAAAGGTTTTACTAGACAGGGGGAGCACCAAGTTTGCAGACTTATTAGGTCCCTATATGGACTCAAGCAGGCTTCCAGGCAATGGAATGCCAAGCTTATTGATGCACTAACCAACTAAGGATACTTGTAGAGTCCACTGGATCATTCTCTATTCACTAAAATGAGAGGCTCAGCACTGGTGATTGTGCTAGTTTATGTCGATGATCTATTGATCACACGGAATGACTATAAGCTGATACAGAAGACTAAGCAAGTTCTACATCACCATTTCAAGATTAAGGATTTGGGTAAGCTGAAGTATTTCCTAGGGATAGAGTTTTGCAGATCAGCCAAAGGAATTGTTATGAACCAGAGGAAATATGCATTAGAGTTAATTAGTGATGCAGGGCTAGTTGGAGCTAAACCTTCTTCAACACCATTAGAGTGTAATATAAAACTCACAAGTGTAGAGTTTGATGCTACTGATGATAAGTTATTTGTAGGCATAGGCATATACCAAAGAATGATTGGGAAGCTGCTCTATCTCAGCAACACTCGACCTGATATAGCTTTCTCAGTCCAATGCCTAAGTCAGTTTATGCAAAAACCAAAACTGTCTAACTGGAATGCAGCCTTGAGAGTGGTTAGATATATCAAAGCTGAGCCAAGGTTAGGACTGCTTATGAGTTCAAAAAAACACTCACATCTCACTGGATTTTGTGATGCAGATTGGGCTGCTTGCCCTAGTACCAGAAGGTCTGTTACTGGTTACTTGTTGAAGTATGGAGAGTCACTGATTTCCTGGAAATCCAAGAAGCAGAACACTGTTTCCAGAAGCTCTGCAGAGTCAGAGTACATAACCACACTGACTGCTGAGGTAATTTGGGTAACTAATTCGTTCAAGGAACTGGGGTTCAAAATGGATGGTCCTGTCAACATTCATTGTGATAGCAAAGCTGCTATACAAATAGTAGCAAATCCTGTATTTCATGAATGAACAAAACATATCGAGATCGATTGTCATTTTATCCGAGATAGAATACAACAAGGTCTGATTAGAACAATATATGTCAATACCAAAGATCAACAAGCTGATTTACTGACAAAAGCTTTGGGAAGGTCACAACATGATTTTTTGCTTGCCAACCTAGGTGTCTTGAATGTGTTCAATACATCTAGCTTGAGGGGGACTATTGGAGATAGTAATGAGTTAGTTGATTAGTTAGTGAGTTAGTTGAGTAATTCTAATTTTCGGTTAAGTTAGTTACGTGATAGCTACAATAGATAGTTGCACAATAGATAATTGCACCATGTTATTTGGTTAGCTGTGTATATATATAGCCTTCATCATTCTCATTGTAATCAATTCAGTTGAATAATATTTTCCAGATTCTCTCTCAGAAATTCCACGATTACTCTGAACTATCTCACATTCAAAAATTTAGGAAGTATTTGACAAGTAAATAAGAACGCAACGAGTATATGTTTATGGATATTTGGGGAAAGTTGGGAAAGAAAGAAATTAGGTAACAGGAATTCAGAGTTCGAATAGTATTGGGAATAAGCTTATGTTAAATAGGGTTACGAGGGGACAAGTAGTATTATGATTGAGTTTTGTTTAGGATGGCGAACGAAGGAACTAAGATAAGGGGTAAGGTAAGGGTTTTCTTTTGGAACAAGAAGCTAAGTTGGAATCAAATTTCAGAATCAGAAAGGCTATGTGTCATTATTATTCGGAGGAAATACAAGAGGCTTCATCCCTGTCCATGTAAGTTTGCTATCCTCCTGCCTGCCGTTCGTATGATACCTCTTGCTCTACCATCATCCCGTTTGATCTGTCAAGGCTACTCAACAAGGATCCATCCTTATTTTCCATGATTCTATCTGCTACTCTTCAATTTACTCCCAAAGACATCATACAAATATCTAATGAAATCAATTCTGAGCTTTTCACCAAATTTCGTCAGTTTTCTCAACCACGACCTCCCTACGTGATTGCCCTTGAAATCTCCCAATTTGATCTCATCGATTATTCCTCATATTGTTCTGTTCCATCTGTACCACCTTTTCCCCCTATCCCCTCTTTCTCTAGGTTTGAAAAGGACTTGGATGATGAAGAGGAGCTTCAGACTGCCGCCCACAGTCTCTCTACCACTGATTACATCAATGATCCATATCATAAGTACTTGGGTGATGTGCTGGTGTATATATATGCGTTAAGGGAATATACTAGTGAAGGTGGAATTTGCCCAGCCAAATCACCTATTGCAGAAGATTTACCAAAAGGACTTAAGGAAATCAAACGCTCTCCATCACGCCTCTCCATCTCCAACTCCTGTATTGAAGAACTATATCAAAGATTTAATGGATGACACTTATCCTGTTTTCTATGAAGATTTTAAAGACGAGAATAAGGTGATAACAACTAATTGTTTGCACGAATTTCATATTCATTGTCTAATAAAATGGCTATCAATGAATACCACATGTCCAACTTGTAGAGCTGATTATCCTTTGCATTATTCACCCTTTTCCAACTGCCGTAAGCGTCCTCACAACAACATATTGGAGGAGCCTAATTGTAAACGTCAACATGTTTAATTTTTATCATCTTTAAGACAATTTTTGGTATTATATTGTGAAGAAGGAACTTTACATGTCCTAGTTAACATGTTGGAGAATGTGTTTGATATTTTCTGTCATTTTCTTGTATATTGATTGCGCATTATTTGTTCTTGAGAAAATACATAAAATCCCCCTCAAACTTGTCTCCAAAACTTACTTTAACACTGTAACGTGTATTTAAATATCCCCTTAAACAACTTACAAGTGAATTAAATATCACCTTAGAGGTTGACGTGGCAAATAAAAAATTTCTAAGCGCGTAAATAGCATAAAAATGTAAAGGGAAGATAAGTGGGTCCCACTTTGTCTTCTTTCAGCAACCTGTACCATCTCTTCTTTTCTCTCATAATGTTTTACTATCTCTCTTTGTTTCCACCGCCGGCGGTCACCTCCGAAAAATATTCTCGTATTAATAAATTCAACAAAACTCAACCACGCCAAACCTCACCCCAACCCCTTTGTTCCTCGTTCATCACCGTTAAAAGCTAGAGCCGTCAATGTGGGCTAGGCCTGTTGGGCAGGCCTGACCTAACCCGTGATTTGATAGGACTGGGCTACAATTTTTGGAGCCCATTTGAGAAAAAAACTTTTTAGCCTGGCCTGAATAAGCCTGTCAATTTGTGGGGCTTGAGAAATATGGATAGGGCCGTCCCGTGAGCCAAATAAAAATTAATTAAAAAATAAAAATAAAATAGAGTATTAAAAATAACAAAAGTCTACACTCAAAATATGTTTAAAGTTTGAAATATTACAATTTAAATACAACTTATGTTTATAAAATATGTACTACATAAAATAAAGTTCCTACAAATTATCATAGTTTTTGTGTTTTTTTATGATCATTGAAAAACAATTAGCTTAATATTTCTATTTAGATATTTATGTTTTTATTTGAAATCAAACTTAATAAATATTATATAGATAATTTTATTTGTGTATTTGATTAACAAGTAGTAACACTAGTTGATATTTATGATAATATTTTTAAATTATAATTTAATTTAAAAAATCATTAAAAAATATACTTTTAAAAAAAGAGGGTTGACCCGACAAAGCCTGTAGCCCACACACTTGTGGGTTGGGCCAACCATTTTCTAGTCCGCTAGCCCATCAAATTGCAAAGCATGTATGGGTTATCCCGAATGGGGTGGGCCAACCCATATTGACTGCTCTTGCGAGAGATCAGCCGCCGTGAGACCACCAAATCTCACTAAGAAATTTCACCACGCCGACAACCATGGACAAAACTTCGGCCATACCCTATTCCTGGCTTTCTTCCATTCTTCAAGAGAGCCACCATCAGGTCTGCCGGTTTTGAGCCTAATATAACAACAATAACTCCGACGATTGTCATTGAAGCAGTTGTTGGTTGTCCTTAGAACAAGCATGGTTGTTAAGATTTAACTTTCAAAGAACTTGCAAATAAAAATATGGGGAAATAGTAAGTTAAACAACAAAAAATGAAATTGAAAATAAACATTCCCAAGAGTATGAGAAAGAGTAGCACCAACAAACCCAGCTCCAACGATGATGATAATTTTCTAATGTTGTCGTTGCAGTACTTGTCGGCATATAGTCATTTTCACTGTTTCACACAATGTTTGTTAAATTATTAGAAATTATGCTGTGGGTGTTGGATTTTTGCAAAGGATAACAATTACTTTTGTATTGTATTGATTATTGAAATAAGGGAAAAGGGTCTGATATACCCCTCATTATAAAAGTGACTCATAAATACTCCTACTTATACACAAATGGCTCACATATACCCCTTTCCTCTAACAGAAATGAAAAGAATTAATTTTAGATTAATTTTTATTATTTTTTATAGAAAAAAAATATAATCCCATATGAGTATATTTAATTCTCCTCAAACATATTTTTTTTTACTTTTTTTTGTTTCAATGACTAATTTAGATTTATTATTTTGATGGTCAAATTTATTTATGTTTCACTAATATTCTTGTAAAACTTATTATAGATGAGCAAATTTGTTTCTTCAAATACAAAAATTAAATTACAATATAGCCACAAAAAAATAGTTTTAAATTATAATAATATAGCCACAAAAAAATAGTTTTAAATTTTTTTCTTTACACTAAGGAATGAAAGGAAAAAATAAAATAAGAATAAGAAACTCAAATAATTATAATCAAAAAGTCAAAAAATTATTTATGTATGAAAAAGATTAAAATATACCTTGAACTTTGCTAGAAGAATCATATACCCCTAAATAATTTTTAAGAAAATTAAAAGTAAAAAATATAAATTTAAAACTAATTTTTTCACTTCCGTTAAATAAAGGGTATATGTGAGCTCATTTTATAACGGTAGGGATATATGTGAGCCGTTTGTATAACGGTAAGGGTAGATATGAGCCACTTTCATAACAAGGGGCATATTAGCTCCAAATGACAAAGTTGAGGGGTATATATGGCCCTTTTCCCTTGAATTAATGAAGAGGATGGAACAATGAAGAAGATGAGTGAACAGTGAAAATGAGAACAAAAAATGACATGGAAAAGAAAAAGGAAATGAAATTAAATTTGTTCACAATCTGACGTGTTATCAATGTGTCATTGAGATGGCACTTATGTGGCGCGTGTGTACATCACCTTCCAATTATGAAACTGGAATTGTATGTGTAAGGTGGTATTTTATTCACTTGAAAGTTGTTTAAGGGGTATTTAAACACCAGTAAAGTTATGATTCTAAAGTGAGTTTTACAGACAAGTTTAAGGGGGGTTTGATGTATTTTCTCTTTGTTCTTTTGGTATCATCAAATATCAATTCAATTTGAAAACCAAGTAATTCTCATTGAACTCACCGTCAAAAACGCTAAACATACTCTTCAATCCAGTACTACTACTCCCTGCTAGTATTTCTTTTCTTTTAATTTCTTCTTGCATCATTCCATTTACTCTTCTAATTTCTTTACCACTTCAATTTTGTCAAGTTTTACATAATTTCATTCTGTTAAATTATGCACTATGATAGTCCACTGCTGATATTTACTTCAACTCTTGAATGTGTGGTCTGACCCTTCCTCTGAATCTTGAAGAATGTGTGGTCTGACCCTTCCTCAGAATCTTGAATGTCTTTTTAGTAACAAAGTTTTGCATGATTTATTAAGAGAGTGTGATGCACTATGAGAAGGGAAGTGGAATAGTGATAAAAGTCGGTGCGATGTGATCAGTCATGGCTTTAAGTTGTGACCAGCCTCTTGCAGACATGTAACGTAAGTCTGTTTTATGACCCACTGTGGTTTGGCCCTTTCTCAAACCTCGCTCATAGAGGGAGATTAGTGTGCCATGCTGCCACTTATAAGATGCACTACAGTTGTCAGTATTGCTGTTTATTTCTACTTTTTTTATCCAATCATCATTGCTGCTCCCTTTTGCTCTTTAACTTCATATTTTTTGCTGGTTTCTTGATTACATAAATTATGATACAGAATCTTGAATAGCCTTTGTGTTTTACATGATATGCACAATGACATGTGGATCCAAGTATGGGTTAGTGATTTTATCTATTACAACTATTTTTCATTACATCATTACTTTTTAGTCCCATTTGAATACTTGAAGCTTTCTGCTGGTTTCTTTCTTGGTTCAAATGTACTACAGAATCTTGAATACCCTTTTGAATTTTACATGATCCAAGATCGATTATTCTTTTCACGCATTATTTGTTCATCAATCCTTACTAATAGATTTACTAATGTGAGGAATATGATTTAACTGTTTCATGATTATGCTTTTCGGCTTTTCCTACCTTATATTATGTCAGATCGTTGTCTTTTTAGTTCGTTAATCTGAAGATTTGAGATAGTTATTCAATTTTTCAGAGGGATCCAAACATAAACATATGGGTATCATTATGCGCGGACTTCATATTTGAGTGATATAATCAATGGTACCATTATGCTTTTCTTTCTATGATGTTCAATTGTTATCTCCTGTATTCAGATTAGCAAACCAGAAATAATAAAAGATGAAAAGAAAAACACAAAGAACTATCCGAGTCCACAGAACCCACTGTGTGTCCTTAAGAAATTTAATCCCCTCAAGTACCCGAGGTTGCAGATTAATTCCTCCCAAGATAAAACGGATTAACCATTAAAGAGGTAGCGGTACCTCAAACTTCGATAATTTCAACGAACTCAAAATGACAGCAACGAATCATACACACAGACACGATCAATCGATTTTGTTTTGTAAGAAATGTATGCAAAAGAAGGAAGAATTCGATACAGAAAAATGAGAGAAAACCTCTCTATTTATAGCCAACAAAGGGTAAAGGTCACAACCCTTTGGAAAGAAGACAACCTTTCAGAAAGGTCACAACACTTTGGAAAAGGCATAACCTTTCAAACGGTCACAATCCTTTAGAAAGGACACAACCTTTCATAAAGTTCACAACCCTTCGGCATAGTCACAACTCTTCAGGAGAGTCACAACCCTTCATTTCCTGTTCACACCTTTAAAACCCAACAGTTCAATAACATCATATAATTCTCTGTTCCCTTTGCATCTGGGGAAAAAATTGTTTTAGTTATTGAGTTTTGCTATTCTTTTAGAAAGGAGGAAATCGAGAAAAAGCACAAGTGTGGTCTGAAATATTCTCTCTATGCATTATGTTGGTTAAGAAGCCCAAGATTCTTTGAAGGAATTAAGATTTTCCTACATAGCTTGAAATACTATAGTTTACAGTTTCAGGTATCTGGTGCAGCTCAAAAAAACAAATATGATTTAAATGTTTTCTTGGATTCATGGCTCCCTACCCCTTAAAAAGGGACCTGCATCGAGAAGAAGCACAAGTGTGGTCTGAAATTTTTTTTTTTTTTTTTTTTGTTTTGAGAAAGGATCTGAAGGCTGGTTAAGCGTGTCATGGAGGGGTGGAATGCGTATATCATTTGCCTGCAAGAACCAAATTAGAGGGGAGTATGGAAAAAAAGGTTAGACAAATTTGGGCAGGTGATGGATCAAATGTGCAAGAGGTCTGCATACACTCTACCTCCCCAGACCTCACTTGTGGGATTACACTGGGTTTGTTTTTGGGTTATACAGAAGAGAAGCCAAATTTTCTTTGAAGGAATCAAGAATTCCGTGTGTAGCTTCAAACTCTTTAGTTTATAGTTCAGCTTTCTGGTGCACATTAAAAAACGTGCATGACATTCATCCTCCCACTTGGAAGAGGCACCAGCAACACTGCAGAATCAGACGCGTTCCTCTTTGGACTTAGATGGTGTATTAACAATGGTCATAATCTCATCATTACCGAGACTGTTTCTCTACTCATTCGAAACTGTATTAATAACAGTTGGTCTACTCCATGGAGGATTAAGGAATCAGTGGAGGAAATTAGATGTTTGATTCAGAGACATGATGTAATTATTAACCATTGTTTTAGGGAAGCAAATCATGTGGCTGATAAATTGGCTTCAATGAGCCATTTTGTTGAGGAAGTTAAAGTATTTACTCAGCCTAGCACTATTCCCAGGCAGATTAGAGGCCTTCTGAACATTGATAAATGGCAATTTCCCTCCTTCAGAGTCAAACAAAGAAAACCGAGTATGATTTTCTTTGAGCCACCTTGAGGTGCTTCTATGTGTTTGGCATTGTTTGTGCCTCTTTTGCGCGTGTATATTAAGCAAATCTCATTAGGAAGGCAAGGTAAAGTCCTCCTTCCTCTTTGTAATCCACATTAATGGTAAGGAAGGCATCTATTTATATTTTAAAAAAAACGTGCATGACATAAATGTTATTGTTAATTTTGTAGCTTCCTTAGTCTTTGAAAAGGGACCTACTTCTTTGTACATTTTGTAATTTTGAACTCATAACTTTCTTTTGCGAGTTGTTGAAATGGATACTCTTTACTCATTCAGAAAACTGAAGAAAAGTATACTTTGTCGTTAGCTCTTCATTTCATAGCATCAAGCTCTTACAATATCCAACCATGAAGAAAGTTATTTTCCTCTTGTATTATCAATGCATAAATTATATATAAAATTTTTTACTATGCATTGTTTGATTTGATGCATTAAAAATAGAGCAACTATCACATATAGCAAACATAAAGATCATATTTGTATGTTATAGCTATAATTTGCACAATTGCACTCCATAGCAAATTTTATATTTGCTATGGAGCTTTTGATTTGTATAATTCATTACGAACATCCAATTTTATAAAAATTGTTGAGTTTTGTATAAATTCATTTATACATTGTAATTTGTATAATAAGATATGTATTTGTATAATTATAAGTGTATAGGAAGAACATATATGTATTTGTATTTGTATATACATTTTTCTCTCGCTTTATACAAACACAAACGCATTTTATACATTTTATACTGAAATGTATAAAATGGCTAATTGTATACCGAAAATGGCTAGTTGTCTATAGAATCAGATGGCCAAAAAGGGGGATGTTTGCTGTGAATTACAATTAAAATAAATTATGGCTATAGCATTTAATTTGAATTAATAATTTGCTATTTCATACAATTTTCCCTTAAAAATAGTATGCATTCCATAAAAAAGGAGAAGATTATATTTAATAGCAAACTATTAATTCAAATTAAATGTGATAACCACAGTTTGATTTAATTGTACCTCGTAGCAAACTGTTGCTATTTCACCTCTCTCCCGGGTGAATCTCGCTCACCACTCTCGGCAATCTCTCCCTCACCTCTCTCGCTTTTATACAAACGCAAATGTATAAAATATGTTTGTGTTTGTATAAAGCGAGAGAAAATTGTATATATACATATATTTTCGTTCCCCTCTCCCTGTCTACCCTCTCCCAGATCTTGCTCGCCACTCTCCCAAATCTCGCTCGCCAGTCTCTCCCTCGCCTCTCTCTCTTATACAAACATAAATGTATAAATTGTGTTTCTGTTTGTATAAAGCGAGAGAAAATTGTATATACACATGCAAATACATATATCTTCATCCTATACACTTATAATTATACAATACAAATATTCCCTTGCCCAGTTCTCTTTTGTCTTTCTCTCTTTCTCGCTTTATACAAACACAGATTATACAAAATATAATGTATAATTTATGTTTGTATAAAGCGAGAGAGAGATTTTATATACAAACGTTTTATTTCGATTCAATTGTATACAAATTCAAATTTTATGCAGATATACAAACACATAAAATTGAATTGAGAGGCTGCCAGCGATTTAGACAAACAAGAGGCTGACAACGATTTATACAAATGGCCTGCCAGCGAAATTATACAAATCTGAAGAGGAGCCAACGAGTTATACAATCTGATGCTCTATAGCAAATATAAAGTTTGCTATGAAGTGCAATTATACAAACTATAGCTATAGCATACAAATTTGATTTTTATGTTTGCTATATGTGAAAGTTGCTCTAAAAAAGTTATTTACAAAGATACTCTCCATTATTATTGGTGGAAAAGATGTAAAAAAAAATTGAGGGTCATTTAAGTCTTTAATCATACTAACGCATGCATTTCAAGTGTGCTGTTTTTTTACGAGCCAAGTATCTTATCGAAAATAATTTTTTATTTTGCCTAAAATAGGGATAAGATTAATGTACATCTTGTTTTCCCAAACTTTATTTATGTAATTACACTAGATATACTATTATTATATAATATTCATAAATGTATAAATACAAAATTTGTATATACTTACCCTATTTGTATATTCGCAAGCGAAATATACAAACGGGCAAGCAAAATATGCAATTTGTAGCCTCAATTTGTATATACTTACCTTGTTTGTAAATTTGCAAGCGAAATATACAAACCGCAGCCTATAACAAATATAACTATAGCTATAGAGCGCAATTACCGAAAGTCCGAAACTATAACTATAAAGCCTTATTATATTTATTATCTTTGTTATTTCTGAAATTTTCTCTTTTCAATTTATACAAAGATTTATTATTTTGTAGAATGACATAGTAATGCTTTAAATTTTATTTAAGTTTTAAGTTTTTTATTTCATGTATTTAGGTGTTCCCTTGTCTACTAGGAGTCTACGAGGCTTAGGACTTTGCAACGTAAACCGTTGGAGATTTTTAGTGATAACTAATTGATGGTAATAACTTAATTGTCAACAAATATATTCTTTTAGAGGCAATTAACACTTTTTGTAAATGTTTCTAAAGCTTATAGTGACATTGAATCTAATGACAATTAACTAATATTGACACTTTTTATTAATGTGTATATTTACTACCGCTAAGGAGTATGTACTTTGCATTAAAAATTGATTCTCCGGGGATACCTTTCTCAACCATGAAAAAATTACCACCTTTATCAAAAGTTACAACTTACCATCACTATTATTATTTCCTATTATTCACTGTTTGACTTCTCAATTAATTAAAAAATTACACTATGTCCTTGTATGAAAATATTTAGAGCATAGATAATCTTTTTTATATTCGACGTGAATTTGGATTTAGTCGGACTTAAATGTGGGTATCGGACACCAAATGAGAAATCAAAAAAATAAAATAAATTATCCAACTTCCAATTTTTTTAATTATTCAAGTTTTTGACAATAGAATATTTTAGAACCTTAAATTAAACTAATTAAAATTTTATATTAATAAATAAAATTGTCTACAATAAGATCAAATGTAATGTTTGCAAACAAATGACTAATTGAGACCCAGCTCGCCCATTTCCTATTTTGGGCACTTTTTGGGCCTCTTTTGTAATAATTGTCTAAAACTATAAATAGCTAGTTTGGATTCTCATTTTAGATAGACTATTTTTGAATATTGCATTGAGAAACTAATGTATGAGTGTTAGAGCTTGGTATAGGCTTTGGTTGATTATTGTAACGTTGGTTGCGAGGTGAATTCATTTCCCTCTAGGTCATCGTAAAAGGTCGGTGCTCATTGTAGGATTAACGGATTGAGGTCTTAAGGTTTAATATACCTTTTGGTTGCTTTCTATTTCCTCTTTTTGTGTCTATCTATCTATCTTTCTTTCTTGTCTTTTATTTCCGCATTTTCATTCGTAATTCGTAGTGAGAATTACATCAAGCATAGTAA
Organism: Solanum verrucosum; assembly: GCF_900185275.1. Lineage (NCBI taxonomy): Eukaryota > Viridiplantae > Streptophyta > Magnoliopsida > Solanales > Solanaceae > Solanum > Solanum verrucosum. The sequence goes on from NW_026020680.1 coordinate 1,870,783, forward strand.
CACAGACTGAAATTAATCCAAAACTGATAAACCAACCAAATGTACTCTTTTTTGGTCTTTATGGTAATTGACATATTTGCATTAAAAGTTGTCGCACACCCACAAATTTCAAATCCCATGTCAGTTTCTATCTGTAAGCTTTTGAGCATCTTAATCTCGACATTTCATCTATAGTATTGTACCATTGTGATATGTAGGCTATTTAAATCTATGTTGTTGGATTGAGAGGCATTGTTGCGCCTTACCTTCTGTCACTTGAAAGTGCATATTTTTCAAATACTACTCTTAAGGTGTTATGCTTGAAAAGTAACCAATACTGCTTTTGAACGTATTATTTCATAGGTTGTGATGTCGTAAACAAGTATAAAAGAGTTTCTGAGACCCATGCGGAGATTATTATTGTTGAAATGGTTTCCTTGGATCAACCCTCCAGTTTTTTGTCAAAAGTAGACATAAGAGACCATTCAAAAATGGTACTTTCATCAACAAGAATTCAGGTTCAACAAAGAAAGTTCACGAGTGCCTATCTAAAGAAGCAATGCTTCAGGGTGGGGATATAATTTCGTTTGGAACAGCTGATGCAACTTACCGTAATTGAAGTTATATATTGCAATCTTCCCTCCTATAGAGTACCTCTTGTTAGTGAAGCATCAATCCCACTGAACATCATATTGATGTGATGATATATTTCAAACATATTCTTTTATGTGCCGTTCATATTTTACATTTGCTCCCCAAAGAATTCAAGGAAAACTCAACTTATTACAAAGACATTGTCATCAATAGGTTTGTCTTACTTTCCTTCCGTTTAAATTTGTTCGTCTTACTTGCCTTTGTAGTGTTTTTTTTAAAGTCATCAATAGGTTTGTCTTACTTTCCTTCCGTTTAAATTTGTTTGTCTTACTTGCCTTTGTAGTGTTTTTTTTTAAAGTCTGTCACTTTCTATATTTAATAACCTTTTGCACCTAACATCATACATAGCATATTTAAGACCACAAGATTCAAAAGTCTTTATTTTCTCTTAAACTCGGTGTTGAGACAAACTAAGACAAACAAATTGAAGCAAACATGGTATATTATTTATGCTTACAAATACATGAAGTATCTTGAATGCTTTCATGCCTTTTTAGGTGCCATGATCATAGATCATATATTATAATCTCAAAACTCACAGTGACAATGCTTTCTGCTATATGTAATATGCGCATATTATATCACATTCCTAAAATTATCAATCCCGTTGCAGGCGCCAATATAATTGAACGGTGGAGTTTGGACAAGCACACATGTGCTTGTAGATGACTCATTTCTACTGAGTGATGTTCTGATTGTCGCTATTCTCTCTAGAAAATCCTTGGTTCAGTATAGTTGGGTTGAGGTACCCTTTGTATAAATCACGTAAGGCTTTTGCGAGTATAATCTGGCAACACACATGTATGTTTGCATTTAGAGTTGCATACAAAAAATGCAAAATAGTATTTTTAAAGTTATGATACTGTAACCAAATGTAAGTACATGACAATCCTTACCAATAGATTTACTAATGTGAGGAATATGATTTAACTGTTTCATGATTATGCTTTTCGGCTTTTCCTACCTTATAGTATGTCAGATCCTTGTCATTTCAGTTCGTTAATCTGAAGATTTGAGATAGTTATTCAATTTTCCAGAGGGATCCAAACATAAACATGTGGGTATCATTATGCGTGGACTTCATATTTGAGTGATATAATCAGTGGTAGCATTATGCTTTTATTTCTACTAGTTCTGGAACATGTTTCGCACGTTTATCTCAAAAACTTAATCTAACATATTGTAAATGATAATTTTGTTATAATATATTATACGACTTTCTTTGTGTTATGAGCTAAAAATCAAAACATACAAAAGAATAAAAGCTAAGTTACAGAGTCCTTTTAGTCTATCAATGCTTACCTTAACATAGATACACAATTGGTTATAACTAAACTATATATATCAAGATCTGTTGAGACTTATCAGTTATCTTACAATAACATATATACACAATGACTTTATGGTGATGCTTAAATTTTGTTCTAATTTATCTAAAATATAATGAAAAATAAGTTGATTCCCTGAGTCCTTATGCTCTCATCTTCACCAATCAATGGTTTCTTTTTATCTTTATTTATCCCTTTTCATCTAAAACTTGAAACACTTATTTGAATTCTATATTTATAGTAGTAAACAGTGACTTTTGTATGTATTTGATAATTATCACATGAATTTCGTTAATGCTATTTAATAAAATATTGAATGCAACTTTTTAATTTCTTCTCTTTTTAGTGTACTGATGCTAGAAAGTTATAGAAATTAAAAATGTAATTGAAGCTAGATAGACCTCACATAAATATGGAGGCATAGTTTAGATTTCATGATAAATTATAGGTAAAGGTTATAAAATAAATTAGCTACATTGAAATGTCATTAATTCCAATAGATCAATACACTCTTACATATTTTCTTAATTACTATTATTCCAGTAGGTCATACACCCTCACATACATTATTAATAATAACTATTATTTGGAATATCATCTTTTCCTATTCCAACTATATCATTGATTTGGGCCTCTAAGTTTTACTAATACAAGAGTAACATTTATGACAGTCTTTACCCATAATATCATAATCAATTCGATAATTAATTGGTCAATTTGTAACTTACAGATGAATATAGTCACTTTATAACACTTTAGCTTGCAATTAAGTTAGGAGGTGAAAAAGTTGTAAAATATTTTGATTAATTAATATTTAACTTAGTAGATACTTATCACATTTTGAATTAGGTTAGGGGTAAAATGGTATTTGAATTAGGTAAGGGGAAAAATGGTATTTCAACTTTTACCTTTGTGGGTTCACACTTTTAGTATAATATGAATATGAATATGAATATGATGGTGATGTTCAATAACATCATATAATCCTCCGTTCCCTTTGCATCTGGGGAAAATATTGGTTTAGTTATTGAGTTTTGCTATAATAGACTATTTTTGCTATTCTTTTAGAAAGGAGGAAATCGAGAAGAAGCACAAGTGTGGTCTGAAATATTCTCTCTATGCATTATGTTGGTTAAGAAGCCCAAGATTCTTTGAAGGAATTAAGATTTCCCTACATAGCTTGCAATACTTTAGTTTACAGTTTCAGGTTTCTGGTGCAGCTAAAAAAAACATATATGATTTAAATGTTTTCTTGGATTCATGGTTCCCTACCCCTTAAAACGGGACCTACATCGAGAAGAAGTACAAGTGTGTTATGATCTCAACTAAATTGATAAAATGTTGCCGTTAAGAGTCGAAGTCCGGAAGGAGTATAAGTCTTAATTGAGTAAATAAAAGAATGAAGGGCCAAGATTTATTTCAGTTAATTAAGCTCAAGGGACGAGATCGTGCCACGTGGACAGATGGTTATATATACACATCACAGAAGAGAGAGAAGGCTAACTGAAATCTGGTAATTCTCAACCCTTTCCTCGTGCTCTTTTCTCCCTCTCAAATTCTCTGCTCATCTCATCTCAATCTGATTCTTTCCTCTCTTCTTCTTCTTCTGCAGATCAATTCTTGAATGGAGCTCACTATTAATCTCATTTCTTTTACTAGTTAGAATTTCCCTGTTGGTTTGAGTACCATTTCTCTGTTTTTGATAAATAATAGAAAATTCCCAAAAAAGTGTTGAGTTGATTGTTTAATTTCTATATTTGAATTTTGGTCTCGGTTGAGATCATAACAATTGGTATCAGAGCATCGATTGTGCGACCTGTGGGTAAGAAATGGCAGAAGGGACTCGCTGGAAAGTAACTGAGGACAAGCTCACTCGTCATGAAGAAATTTTGACGGATCTGCTAAGTTCTCAACAAGAGGCACGAAATACACAAATTGGAATTCAAGGCACATTAGAGCTTATTCTAGAAAGGCTGGGTGCGTTAGAAAGAGCTCCTGCTGGTCAGAACATTGGAGGAGGTTTACTTCCTATTCCAGCTCAGGATAACAGAAACGACCCCAACAGACTCCTATCCTTCCACCAAGATGGGAATTGCCCTCTTTTGAGGGTCAAGAACCTAAGGTATGGATTCGAAAATGCGAGAAGTACTTTGTTCAATATAAAATACTTGACGAACAGAAGGTGGAATCTGCTGTTTTTTATTTGAATGGATTGGCTGAGGTATGGTATCATTCGTTGGTGTTGAGTAGAGGGTTAGTGACTTGGATCGAGTTCAAGGAGGAACTGATCAGTCGTTTTGGTGAAATACTAGTGGAAGATGTGGTTGAGGAATTCAACAAATTGAGCCAAGTAGGTTCTGTTGATTAATTCCTTGGGAAATTTGAGGACCTTAAGGCTCAGATGCTCATTCGAAACCCTGCACTAAATGAAGCTCATTTCCTGTCAAGCTTCATAGGAGCGTTGAAAGAAGAAATCAGGTTCGCTGTTAAGCTGTTTAAACCTACTACATTGAAGATAGCCATTGAAAAGGCTAGGATGCAGGAGTTAGCTATTGAAGCTGCTCAAAGGAGGAATAAGACAAGTACCAGATCCACTCAACCTGTGACTAATACGGTTGTTAACAAAGGGCCTGCTAACCCTGTTGTTAAGAACACAACATTTCGACTCAGTCCGGAGGTGTATGAGCATAGGAAAATCAATCATTTGTGCTTCAGGTGTGGAGAGAAGTATGGGCCTGGTCATGTCTGTAAAAGGAGGCAATTAAATTGTTTGATAGGGGAAGCAGAGGCTGAGATTGATATGAGTGAAATTATTACACCCCAGGAAGCAGATGAACCGCCTGATGTGATGATAGAAGGAGTAGTAGAACAAGAGATTTCAACAAGCTGTCTGTCTGAATGCTTTGACAGGTCATAATCAAGGTGAAAACACTATTTTAGTGGGTGGTACTGTGAAGAAGAGGCAACTTACTATATTGATTGATTCAGGTAGCACTCATAGTTTCATAGATGAACACACCGTCCATGCTACTGGACATGAATCAAGCCATTGCCCTCCTATGAGAGTGACTGTGGCTGATGGCAACTATGTGATGTGCACATCCCATTTCAAGGGTTTTTCATGGAAAATGCAGGGGAGAACATTTATGGAAGACCTACTCATCATTCCTTTAGGAGGTTGTGATTTGGTACTTGGTAATGACTGGATGAAAAAGCACAACCCCACCAAGTTTGATCATGAAAGAAGATGTGTCATTATTGGAAGGAAGCCGAATAAACTAGTTTTGCCGGCTCTAGTAGAAGGTAGTTTGAAGATGCTCACCAGTGGTTCCATGAGCCGAATGCTGAAGAAAGGACATGCTCTTATCGCTCACCTGTTCATAATGAGCATGATACCAAATGCAAGTGAAGACCCTACTGATGCTGCAGTACAAGAGGTGATAGATCAGTATGTTGAGGTGTTTGCTGAGCCTAAATCCCTACCACCTGTGAGATCATTAGATCATGCCATTCCACTAAAGCCTGGGGCTAAGCCAGTTAGTCTGAGACCCTATAGATATAATTACAACCAGAAAGATGAGTTGGAGAAACAAGTAAAAGAGATGCTCACCAGTGGAGTTATTCAACCTAGTCAATCTCCATTCTCTTCACCAGCCTTACTAGTCAAGAAGAAAGACGGTACTTGGAGATTCTGTGTTGATTATAGGGGCCTTAATGACATCACTATTAAGGATAAGTACCCTATTCCTATAGTGGATGATCTCTTAGATAAGTTGTGTGGTGCAGTCATTTTCTCCAAGGTCGATCTTCGGGCAGGCTACCATCAAATAAGGATGAAAAGGGAGGATGTGTTCAAAACTGCTTTCAGGACTCATGCAGGACATTATGAGTTTAAGGTAATGCCATTTGGCCTTACCAATGCCCCAGCTACTTTCCAAGCCCTTATGAACCAGGTTTTCCAACCTTTTTTGCGAAAATTTGTCTTGGTATTCTTTGACGATATACTTGTATATAGCCTTACAGTAAATGATCATGTGCAACACTTGAGAGTTGTGTTTGAGACCCTCAAGAACCATTCACTCTATGCTAAAAGATCAAAGTGTTCGTTTGGCCAATCACAAGTGGAGTACTTGGGGCATGTTATTACCAAGGAAGGTGTAGCTACTGATCCTCACAAAATTAAAGCCATGGTTGAGTGGCCTAGACCAAAAACACTCAAAGCTCTCAGAGGATTCCTTGGTCTTACTGGCTACTACAGAAAGTATGTTGTTCATTATGGTACTATCAGCAGGCCCCTCACTGATTTGCTAAAGAAGGATGCCTTCAAATGGAATCCAGAGGCTGAACTAGCATTTGCAGCCCTTAAAACAGCTATGAGCACCACACCTGTGCTTGCACTTCCTGACTATTCACAGGAGTTTGTTGTTGAAACTGATGCCAGCCATGGAGGTATTGGTGCAGTACTTATGCAAAAGGGAAGACCAATTGCTTACTTTAGTAAGGTGTTAGCACCCAAGCACAGAGGCAAGTCAATTTATGAGAAGGAGTACATGGCCTTGCTAAGTGTCGTGGATAAGTGGAGACACTATCTCCAGTTCAAGCATTTTGTTGTGAGGACTGACCACCACAGCTTAAAGTATTTACTGGAACAAAAGGTAACCTCGGCTATTCAGCAGAAAGGTTTAACCAAGCTGTTGGGACTTGATTACGAGGTTCAATACAAAAGAGGTGCAGAAAATAGAGTTGCTGATGCCTTGTCAAGGCAGCAAGAAGGGCTAGATCTTTTGGATGATCAAGCTACCGGGAAATTGATGGCTATAAGCAGCTGCACTCCAACTTGGATACAAGAGATTATTGGGAGCTATCAAGAGGATGCTCATGTCCATGACATTCTTACACTACTGTCAGTAGACTCTCATGGGCCCAGTTTATGGCACTATTCAGCTGGAATACTAAAGAAGAAGGGCAAGGTATATGTGGGATCTCATGGAACACTCAGGCAACAACTCATTTCCTCTTTCCATGACACTCCCCTTGGTGGTCATTCTGGTCAGTTAGGTACATTGAAAAGGCTATCACAACTTTTCTATTGGCCAAAGATGAAACTTATGGTGAATAATTATGTGTCGAGTTGTGATGTATGCCACAGGAATAAGGATGATAATGCAGCATATCCAGGGTTGTTGCAACCCCTACCTGTTCCAAATCAAGCATGGTGCCACATCAGCATGGACTTTGTGGAAGGTCTTCCCAAGTCTAAGTCGAAAGATGTCATATTAGTGGTGATTGACAGATTTACTAAGTATGCCCACTTCATAGCACTATCGCATCCCTATACCGCAGCTACTGTTGCTTCCATATTTTGGAAGAGGATACATAGCCTACATGGCACTCCTGAGTCTATTGTGACGGATAGGGACAAGGTGTTCGTGAGTAACTTTTGGAGAGCTTTATTCAACTTACTCGGCATTCAACTCCATTATAGCTCTGCCTATCACCCACAAAGTGATGGCCAAACAGAAAGGATTAACAGATGTTTGGAAAACTACTTAAGATGCATGGTGGCAAGCAGACCTAACCAGTGGAAACAATGGTTGTCAGCAGCTGAATGGTGGTATAATACTAATTTCCATACAGGGTTGAAGTGTACCCCTTTTGAAGCTCTTTATGGGTATACACCTCCTCAACTGTGTATAGGACCTCTATTGGAAAATGTGGTGCAAGCTGCTGAAGATGTGATCATGCAGAGGCAGCAATTTTTGCAATTACTTAAGGATAATTTACATGCAGCTCAAGCCAGGATGAAGTTCTTTGCTGATAATAGAAGAACTGATAGAGAGTTTGCAGTGGGAGATTCAGTATACTTGAAGTTGCAACCATACAGACAAACATCATTAGCACTAAGGAGGAACCTTAAGCTCCGCTCTAAATACTATGGTCCCTATCTGGTTATTGCTAGAATTGGTAATGTTGCTTACAAACTAGCATTACCACCTGAATCCAAGGTCCACCCTGTCTTCCATGTTTCATTACTCAAAAAGAAAGTGGGCGATCGTGTCGTGGTTCAGTCTACTCTGCCTAACACTGGAGCGGATGGTCAGTTTATAGTGCAACCAGTTGCCATTCTGCAAAGGCAAATGGTTAAGAAAAACAATGTTGCTGCTGAGGATGCTACATGGGAGGACTACCAACACTTACGCACCACCTTCCCTAATTTTAATCCCAATCCTTGAGGACAAGGATCGTTTGAAGGCGGAGGGTATGTTATGATCTCAACTAAATTGATAAAATGTTGCCGTTAAGAGTCGAAGTCCGGAAGGAGTATAAGTCTTAATTGAGTAAATAAAAGAATGAAGGGCCAAGATTTATTTCAGTTAATTAAGCTCAAGGGACGAGATCGTGCCACGTGGACAGATGGTTATATATACACATCACAGAAGAGAGAGAAGGCTAACTGAAATCTGGTAATTCCCAACCCTTTCCTCGTGCTCTTTTCTCCCTCTCAAATTCTCTGCTCATCTCATCTCAATCTGATTCTTTCCTCTCTTCTTCTTCTTCTGCAGATCAATTCTTGAATGGAGCTCACTATTAATCTCATTTCTTTTACTAGTTAGAATTTCCCTGTTGGTTTGAGTACCATTTCTTTGTTTTTGATAAATAACAGAAAATTCCCAAAAAAGTGTTGAGTTGATTGTTTAATTTCTATATTTGAATTTTGGTCTCGGTTGAGATCATAACAATAGTGTGGTCTGGAATATTATCCTTTTTGTTTTGAGAAAGGATCTGAAGGCTGGTCGAGAGTGTGATGGAGGGGTGGAATGCAGATATCATTTGTCTGCAAGAAACCAAATTAGAGGGGAATATGGAAGAAAAAGTTAGACAAATTTGGGCAGGTGATGGATCAAATATGCAAGAAGTCTGCATACACTCTACCTCCCCAGACCTCACTTGTGGGATTACACAAGAATCAAGAATTCCCTGTGTAGCTTCAAACTCTTTAGTTTATAATTCTGCTTTTTGGTGCACCTTAAAAAATGTGCATAACACAAATGTTTTTGTGAAATTTGTAGCTCCTTAGTCTTTGAAAAGGGACCTACTTCTTTGTACCTTTTGTAATTTTGAGCTCATAACTTCCTTTTGCGAGTTGTTGAAATGGATACTCTTAACTCGTTCAGAAAACTGAAGAAAAGTGTACTTTGCCATTAGCTCTTCATTTAATAGCATCAAGCTCTTACAATATCCAACCATGAAGAAAGTTTTTTTGCTCTTGTTTAATAATTTTCATTCGTACTTGAGATCTGAGATCATTTTCTAGTTGGTTGACTATGAATTTCAGCTAATCGCATGAAAAAGTATGTGCACCTATATTCCATGCGATTCGTAAGTCTTGCATTCAGATAAATCACATTATGCTTTACTTGTTTGAAATGTCATGTACATCATCTTTTATGTTCTAACAAGATTAGTTGTGCTTTTGTTATCCAGTCATGCACCAAACTTGATGTTGGAAGGAGGAGTGTCTGTGGAAGTGGCAGATCCTCAGTCTCGAGAGTCTTGTTTGAAATGATATTCCTCTCTGCTGATACATGATTTATTAAAAGAAAATGATGAACAATGATAAAAGTCGATGCCCTGTGATCAAGAGGTCATGTCTTTAAGTCACGACCAACCTCTTGCAGACATGCAATGTAAGTCTGTGTTTTATGACCCACTGTGATTTGGCCCTTTCTCAAAACCCGCTCATAGAGGGAGCTTAGTGTGCCAGGCTGCCATCTCTGCTCTTTATTTCCAATCATCACTACTGCTCTTTTTTGCTCTTTAACTTCATATTTTCTGTTGGCTTCTTAATCAAATAAATTGTGCTACAGAATCTTAAATAGACTTTTGTGTTTTACATTATATGACAATGACATGTAGATCCAAGTATGGGTTAGGGAATTTATCCATTACTACTATTTTTCATTACATCATTACTTTTTACTCTCATTTGAATACTTGAAATTTTCTACCGGTTTCTTTATTGGTTCAAGTGTGCTACAAAATCTTGAATGTACGTAATGTACTCACTAATTTGTTGTTTTGTACTCAACAAATGTATATAATTAAGACATTCAATAATTGGGTTCTGCAATGACTCTGAATTGTCTCACATTTAATATTTTAGGAAATAATTTGACAGTAAATGAGAAGGGAGTGAGTATATGTTTATGGATATTTGGGGAAAGTTGGGAAAGAAAGAAATTAGGTAACAGGAATTCAGAGTTCGAAAGGATTGGGAATAAGCTTCTGTTAAATAGGGTTACGAGGGGACAAGTAATATTATGTTTGAGTTTTGTTTAGGATGGCGAACGAAGGAACGACTATGGCGAACGAAGGAACTAAGATAAGTGCTAAGGTAAGGGTTTTCTTTTGGAATGAGAAGCTAAGTCGGAATCAGATTTCAGAATCGGAAGGACTGTGCGTCATTATTATTCGGAGGAAATACAAGAGGCTTCATCCCTGTCCATGTATAGTTTGCTACCCTCCTGACAGCCATTCGTATGATACATATTGCTCTACTGTCATCCGGTTTGATCTGTCAAGGCTACTCAACAAGGATCCATTCTTGTTTTCCATGATTCTATCTGATACTCTTCTATTTACTCCCAAAGACATCATACAAATGTCTAATGAAATCAATTCTGATCTTTTCACCAAATTTTGTCAGTTTTCTCAACCACAACCACGACATCCCTACGTGATTGCCCTTGAAATCTCCCAATTTGATCTCATCGATTTTTCATCATATTGTTCTGTTCCATCTGTACCAACTTTTCCCCATATCCCCTATTTCTCTAGGTTTGAAAAGGACTGGGATGATGAAGAGGAGCTTCACACTGCCACCCACAGTCTCTCTACCACTGATTACATCAATGATCCATATCAGAAGTACTTGGGTGATGTGCTCGAGTACATGTATGTGTTAAGGGAATATACTGGTGAAGGTGGAATTTGCCCAGCCAAACCACCCATTGCAGAGGATTTACCAAAAGGACTTAAGGAAATCAGGTGCTCTCCATCTCCAACTCCCGTATTCAATGACTATATCAGAGATTTAATGGATGACACTTTCCCTGTTTGCTATGAAGATTTTAAAGACGAGAATGAGGTGATAACAACTAATTGTTTGCACGAATTTCATATTCACTGTTTGATAAATTGGCTATCAATGAATAACACATGTCCAACTTGTAGAGCTGATTATCCTTTGCATTATTCACCACTTTCCAACTGCCGTAAGCGTCCCCACCACCACAACATATTGGAGGAGCCTAATTGTAAACGTACATATTTAATCTTGTATCTTTTAAAACAATTTTTGGTATTATATTGTGAAGAAGGAACTTTACATGTGCTAGTTAACATGTTGGAGAATGTGTTTGATATTTTCTGTCTTTTTCTTGTATACTGATTGCGCATTACTTGTTCTTTTGGTATTATCAAATATCAATTCAATTTGAAAACCAAGTAATTCTCATTGAACTCACCGTCAAAAATGCTAAACATACTCTTTAATCCAGTACTACTACTCCCTGCTAGTATTTCTTTTCTTTTAATTTCTTCTTGCATCATTCCATTTACTCTTCTAATTTCTTTACCACTTCAATTTTGTCAAGTTTTACATGATTTCATTCTATTAAATTATGCACTATGATAGTCCACTGCTGATATTTACTTCAACTCCTGAATGTGAGATCTTACCCTTCCTCTGAATCTTGAATGTCTTTTTAGTAACAAAGTTTTGCATGATTTATTAAGAGAATGTGATGCACTACGAGAAGGGGAGTGGAACAGTGATAAAAGTCGATGCGATGTGATCAGTCATGGCTTTAAGTCATGACCAGTCTCTTGCAGACATGCAACGTAAGTCTGTTTTATGACCCACTGTGGTCTGGCCTTTTCTCAAACCCCGCTCATAGAGGGAGCTTAGTGTGCCATGCTGCCACTTATAAGATGCACTACGATTATCAGTACTGCTGTTTATTTCTGCTCTTTTTATCCAATCATCACTGCTGTTCCCTTTTGCTCTTTAACTTCATATTTTCTGCTGATTTCTTAATTACATAAATTGTGCTACAGAATCTTGAATAGCCTTTTGTATTTTACATGATATGCACAATGACATGTGGATCCAAGTATGGGTTAGTGATTTTATCCATTACAACTATTTTTCATTACATCATTACTTTTTACTCCCATTTGAATACTTGAAACTTTCTGCCGGTTTCTTTCTTGGTTCAAATGTACTACAGAATCTTGAATACCATTTTGAATTTTACATGATCCAATATCGATTATTTTTTTCATGCATTATTCGTTCTATCAATCCTTACCAATAGATTTAATAATGTGAGGAATATGATTTAACTGTTTCATGATTATGCTTTTCGGCTTTTCCTACCTTATATTATGTCAGATCGTTGTCTTTTCAGTTCGTTAATCTGAAGATTTGAGATAGTTAGTCAATTTTCCAGAGGGATCCAAACATAAACATGTGGGTATCATTATGCATGGACTTCATATTTGAGTGATATAAGCAATGGTAGCATTATGCTTTTTTTCTATGATGTTCAATAACATCATATAATTCTCTGTTCCCTTTGCATCTGGAAAAAAAAAAAATTGGTTTAGTTATTGAGTTTTGCTATTCTTTTAGAAAGGAGGAAATCGAGAAAAAGCACAAGTGTGGTCTGAAATATTCTCTTTATGCATTATGTTGGTTAAGAAGCCCAAGATTCTTTGAAGGAATTAAGATTTCCCCGCATAGCTTGCAATACTTTTAGTTTACAGTTTCGGGTTTCTGGTGCAGCTCAAAAAAACAAATATGATTTAAATGTTTTCTTAGATTCATGGCTCCCTACCCCTTAAAAAGGGACCTACATTGAGAAGAAACACAAGTGTGGTATGAAATATTATCTTTTTTTGTTTTGAGAAAGGATCTGAAGGCTGGTTAGGAGTGTGATGGAGGGGTGGAATGCGTATATCATTTGTCTGCAAGAATCAAATTAGAGGGGAAATGGATGAAAAGGTTAGACAAATCTGGGCAGGTGATGGATCAAATATGCAAGAGATTTGCATACACTCCATCTCCCCAGACCTCACTTGTGGGATTACACTGGATTTGTTGTTGGGTTATACAGAAGAGAAGCCAAATTTTCTTTGAAGGAATCAAGAATTATGTGTGTAGCTTCAAACTCTTTAGTTAATAGTTCTGCTTTCTGGTGCACCTTAAAAAGTGTTCATGACATAAATGTTTTTGTGAATTTTGTAGCTCCTTAGTCTTTGAAAAGGGACATACTTCTTTGCACATTTTGTAATTTTGAACTCATAACTTCCTTTTGTGAGTTGTTGAAATGGATACTCGTTACTGGTTCAGAAAACTGAAGAAAAGTATACTTTGCCGTTAGCTCTTCATTTCATAGCATCAAGCTCTTACAATATCCAACCATGAAGAAAGTTATTTTCCTGTTGTTTATTTAGTTTCATTCGTACTTGATATCTGAGATCATTTTCTAATTGGTTGACAATGAATTTCAGCTAATCGGAGGAAAAAGTATTTGCACCTATATTCCAAGCTGCAATTCGTAAGTCCTGCATTTAGATAAATCACATTATGCTGGTCTAAAATGCCATGTACACCATCTTTTATGTGCTAACAAGATTAGATGTGCTTTTGTTACCCAGTCATGCACCAAACTTGATGGTGGAAGGAGGAGTGTCTGTGAAAGTGGTAGATCTTCAGTCTCAAGAGTCTTGTTTGAAAGGATATTCTTTTCCGCTAATATTTACTTCACTTCTTGAATGTGTGGTCTGACCCTTCCCCAGAAACGTGAATGACTTTTTAATAACAAAGTTTTGCATGATTTATTAAGAGAAAATGATGAACAATGATAAAAGTCGATGTCTTGTGATCAAGAGGTCATGGCTTTAAGTCACGATCAGCCTCTTGCAGAAATGCAACGTAAATCTATGTATTATGACCCACTATGGTCTGGCCCTTTCTCAAATCCTGCTCATAGAGGGAGCTTAGTGTGCCAGGCTGCCATTTCTGCTCTCTTTTTTTCAATCATCACTGATGCTCCTTTTTTCTCTTTAACTTCATATTTTTTGCTGGTTTCTTAATCGCATAAATTGTGCTACAGAATCTTGAACAACCTTTTGTGTTTTACATTATATGCAAAATGACATGTGGATCCAATATGGGTTAGTGATTTTATCCATTACTACTATTTTTAATTACATTATTACTTTTTACTCCCATTTGAATACTTGAAATTTTCTACCAGTTCCTTTATTAGTTCAAGTGTGCTACGGAATCTTGAAAACCCTTTTGAGTTTTACATGATTCTTTTAAGATGTGCACATAATGTACTCACTAATTTGTTGTTTTGTACTCAACAACTGTGTATAATTGAGATATTCAATAATTGAATTCCACGACTATTCTGCATTGTCTCACATTCAATAATTTAGGAAATAATTTGACAAGTAAATACGAACGAACCAAATATATGTTTATGGATATTTGGGGAAAGTTGGGAACTATATACTTTAGCTATAAAAAGATCATCACATGCCAAATATGAATATTTATAAAATATATCTTACTCATAACACAACAGTATAAACAATTTACGCCAGACATTATAATTATGTTACAAGAAGCTAGGATTAAGCTTTTATAGAAAGAGTGCTGGATATTCCTCAACAAAGATCGGACTAGGGGTGTACATGGCCGGGTTGGTTCGGGTTTTTCAAATATCAAACCAAATCATTTGTGTCGGATTTTTAAATTTATAAACCAAACTAAACCAATAAAACTGGGGTTTTTCAACCTCGAGTTTTATCGGATTTTTTGGTTTTTCGGGTTGTTTCTGGTTTTTCCGGTAAAGTATTCATACAAACATATAATTTACTAGTACTTCAAATATTTCTTTAGTCCTACCAAAATACAACTATTTAAGATGTTTCTTAAAAATATAACACAATATGATATGATTAATGACACTAAAATATTCAACAAAAATAATAATAATGAAATTGCGTAAAACAAATATTGCAAATTAACAAGTCATAATGAAAATGATCATAATTTAAAAGTACTAAATCATGCTAAAATTAAATTTAATAAGTATTAGTTACATGACTAAATATTAAAGGAATTAAAATTAGATTATGTATTTTAATTGTCTAAACAAATGTAAAACTAAAGAATAAATATTCAATATTATTGTCATTCTTAGTGTTGAATTGATTTTCTTTTTGCATTAGTATTAATTTGATTTTGATTTGAGCTTTATTATAATTACCAACATCTGTGGACTATAATCTATATTGGCCCATTCATAATTCTAAGTTTCAAACTTGAAATAATATATTAAAAGATAAAAACTATGAAAAAGTATAAGAAATATTTAAAAATTATATCAAAGTAAATATTTTTATGTATAAAATAAGATTTTAAAATTATATATATAATGTCGGGTTGGTTTTTTTTAGTTAAAACCAAACCAATCCAAATATAGTCGGGTTTTTTTTTTCAAAACCAAGCCACTAGTCGGATTGAGTCGATTTGCGATTTGATTCGATTTTCGGTTCGGTTTTGTACACCCCTAGATCGGACTATTGTGTTTGTGTATATATTAGAAATTTTCTTCTCTTATTTTGGATCAGATCATGCTTTGGACCAGTGGCGGATGTAGAGTGTGTCCAGGGGGGTCATCCGACCCCCCTGGAAAAAAAAATTACACTATATATATAAGATCAATTTTTTTGTGTACGTGTATATAGTTAAAATTGAACCCCCTGAGCATATGTCAAAGGAGTAGCTCAATTGTTTATGGGGTTCAGGATTTCACCTATGTTTTATTTGAACCCCCTTGATAGAATTCCTGCCTCCGCCACTGCTTTGGACCTAGTCTCTTTTTTTATTTTCAGATGGGGCCTTTGGCCATTTGATTTCTTAATTTATTATTATTAATAAAAACACTAACTGAACCTAAAATTTGATTCAAGTAAAAAGAAAGGAGAAAATTTCTAGTAGCTTCAAATATTTTTTTCATTTTTTTTTTCTATTTTTCATTTACCTTACAACTTATTTTTAAAGCTTAATCCTTAACGAATCAAAACTCAACATATTTCATGAAGCCATTATAAGTATGAGCTACTTACAAACTAGCTTTTTGATCGTAAATTTCCTTAATATTTTATCATCCATAATCCAATAAGTTCATAGCATATATATATACTACTAGAGGGGCATGGCCCGTTCTAGCACGGGCCCAACAGACTCTCACACATAATCTTTAGTTTAAAAAATTAATAATAATAGTGACAATAACAAAAATTGGTAAAAATTTACATGTCTCAATGAATTATATAAGGTAGCAAAGTAGACATTATTAGGAGTTGCTTCTTGTAATGACTATTCTGGCTGGAAAAAATAGAGAACAACATTCCGTACAAAGAGTGTAAAAGACTTAAGAGAGCTAAGTTAAAAAATATCAAAGCCTATTTATTGCAAGAAAACTCAATGTTGCAACATTCATATCAATCACTCAAATTCTTATGCCATCGTCACACTTCATCTGGCATCAAGCCGTGAGCATAACCCAAGTATTTCTTGTGCAGAGACTGATTCAAGTGAGATCTACCAAAAAAGGAGGTAAAGTCAATTTACAAATGACATCAAAATGTACAAGTGAAAAACACAATATTACCAAAATGTAAGCACACACTGCCACATGAATGTCTTTTTTGAAGAAAAAAAATTATATTAGAAAAGTTATCTCATTCTAATTATATTCAAGTTGTTGATCTAGAAATAAAGAAAAAATAAGCAAAATTACCTGAGAATCATTTATTTCAGATTTGATCTCACTTCAGTAGATTCAAACCACACCAAAAGAAAGTTATGCAGAAAACTTTCCAACACATTCAGTTCAACATCCACATATCACAACAAAGAAAATGTTCATACACGAAGTTAAAACAAATATATAGCTTTCTACATGCTTTATAATTCCTCTACAATGGAACCTATCAAGCTTATACTTCATATGTGACTATTTCTAGGAATAGGAGTAAATGAATGTAGTCAAACATGTAAAGATTACCATCATAAACAACAACCAAATTAATCATAAAGTAGAAATACTAACAATTTGTTTGTATAAGTAAGACTCCCAAATTGAAGAGCGGCCCAGCTCATTTTTTTTGGGTAAAAAGTATTGTCTGCTTTTCAAAGAGTACAAATAAAAATGAAATAAATAATTACTTGGAACAAATGCATTACACATATACATAGAAGTGTAACCACACTTGAGAGGCAAAACTTATTTTAGTGTTGAGATATGTTGAAACCTGCAAACTCGAATGAAAAAAGTACAATCCACTAATCCCAAAAATATGACAGGCAAGTAACTTTTATGTCATTTGGTACATAGTAACAAAGTAGTTGACTCTTGAACAAAGAAGAAATTAGCCAAATCATAAATCCACAATCTCATCGTCGTAGATATGGAAGTTCAACAACATTAGAAAGGGCATGTGTTTTCAAAAGCAATACACATGATTATAGCCTAATAGGAGAACGACAAAGGAATTTAATCACAAATGAAACACTCCCCCTTTAATAGTATAATTCACATAATATCTTGCACATCTTCTCTTTGTAGTGTTCGTACACCCCTTCCCCAATAGATATCTTTCATGTTTGAGGAATACACCATGTACGTGATATACATTGACAACGCACTACAAGTCTTTGCGCCTTAGAGAAATCAGTAATTGTTGGTAACCCATGTATCATACAGGTAGAATACATCTCTTAGCCAATAACGATAAGGTAGTAGAAGTTGCTTCACTATTTTCATGGTTCAAGATAATGCTTACCGCAGGAATTTCTCACCTAAATTCATCATCACTATATGAACATAAAATGATAGCTCTAAACCACAATTCTTGGAGAAATTGAGGTTAACTTTTTTCTTATTCTTTATACCATCAAATGTGGGTTTATCTTCTTTTTTTTAACCAGCAAAATATGTGACAACGCAAATATGGACAGAAAACAAAGAGGAGAATAACTAAATAAAGCTGTAAATTGGGATAATTTCAGATATTTGTCATTATATCAACAACTTTATTTGTCACTCATAAGGAGTTGAGAAAAAAAAAAGTCTCTCATTATTATCTCTAGTTACATTCTGAAGGTGTTTTAGTTAAGAATAAACTAATATCTCATCATTGGCATCAGCTAATGCATTGCGGAAGCATTTACTTAAACAACCTTTCGGGTAAGACATAATTGAACCAACTAATAATATAAATATGTGATAAATGCTGTCCTAACCCTAATAATCTAAACAGGAGGAAACTGGTTCAGCCAGTAAACAAATGTTTCATGTGTCTCAATAGCCTGAAATTAGTGAATCGTTTATTTCTACACTACCCAGTGTCAACAACTCTTTGGAATATGTTCATTTCAATTACTCGCATCAATTGGATTCTACTCCTGAGTGTCAAAGAAGTAGTGAAAAATTGTAGTCTTGGAGGAGTTGATAACCCCATCAAGAAGACCCGACACATGATTCCATTATGAATATCTTTGGTGTATTTCGGAGGAAAGAAATTTTAGATGTTTTGATGGTCTGTCAACTCTAATTAACAGTTTGAAATCATTTTGCCTTCTTAACCTCTTCTATTGGAGCAATTTATTTCCCCATAAATGATATATTACTGCCCCCTCTCCTTAGATTTCATTAGATTGCTCAATATGACTTAGAAACCATTCTTTGGTATACCAAGTAAAATTATCGTTTATCAATTTTGATAGACTATAAATTCCAAACAAATATAGAACTCTCAAAATAAAATTCCTTCCATTTGAGGCAGCTTAAAATTCATAAGGAACAAGGATACTTTTAAGCCTGAATATTTCTCTACTCATGTCGAGGCTGCTAGATTAATTATCTCTGAACATATCAAGGACATAAGTACGAAACTACTCGAAAACATGCAATTGATTTGAGTGAGTAATCTATTAGCTTAGAAGATGAAATAAAAGATCCTTGATCATAGGTATGAAAAGATTTAATCTATTTTCCTTCAAATCCTACCTTAATTAGTCCGAAGACTTTCAAGATTGCTCCTAAGTTTATGAAAAACATGTTCCATACAGTAGCGAAGTTTGTTATCCAAATAACTAACATGATCCAAGATTTAAAGATATATCAAAATCAACAAATATAGAAGGAAAACTACTGCACAACAATAAACAAACAAAAACCTAAAAAATTATGAAAAATTGAACTCCAAACAACAATGAAAAAATTAAAATGGTAAGTGAATTCCAAAAGCGGTAGGCAAATAGAAAATCAATATTCTCCAATTTTAGAAATCAATATTCTCTACTCTCTAAAATCATGAAAAATAGAAACAAAATAGAAGATGCTCAAATCGGAGTGCTTACCAATAAATAAATGAATTTTGAATAGCCATTCACATACCCAAATCTCCTGACATATACAAAATTCAAGAAGCATCAAAGAGTAAGAAGCCATAAAAAATATGCAAGCAACTAATATAAAAATTTGTGCTATTCATGTAATATTTATTTCCATTTATGAAGAATCTAAGATATACCATGTGAAATCTCTTTCTAATTTCATAATTAGAAACCAAAATACTCAAAGTAGTCAAAAAGTCAACAATCACTAAGGTGAAACACTCGAAAATCTGAAATCAAAATTCATGATTTGAGACAAACTTCAAAACCTAATCACTTTTTCACACACTAACCACCACCAGTATACTAATCCTATTGATAAGCCCATCAAAAACCTCATATAATATTTAACATTGAAAAAAGCGAACAAAGTTCATAGCTAAAGACATCAAATGTAAGGTTTTTTTTTTTTTTTACAAAATAATGGGTAAAAATCAGACCTTGATGAAGAGAATGTTGAAGAAGAAGGAAGCTAGAGATTGAAACATGTCAAAGGAACAGGTCCAACGCAGCTGACTAACGTGTCTACAACAAGTGTTGATGAAGAAGGAAGCTGACGATTGGAACATGTCAAAGGAACAGGTCCAACGAAGCTGACTGACGAGTTTACAACACTGCTCTAGAATTAGAGTCACACTAGGATTAGACTATTTATATTAATTAGGATTATATTACGACTAGGATTAGATTATGATTAGGATTATAGTACAACTAGGATTAGATTATTTATATTTGCATTATTATTATTATATAGTAGTAATAGGTATTGTAGTAGGACTCTAAGTATAGTTAACTTAGGACTCTACAATTCTCTCCTATATAAGGAGGTTGTAACTCAACATTATTTTTATCAATACAATCTTTGATTTCTCTAATCCTAGACGCGAGATTTCTACAAAGAAGTGATTCTTAAGCTTTGTAGCGTCGATACGACAGCCATGGTTACAAGAGTTTGAAGCAATTGAGGGTTTTCTGCATGGAGATGACTAATATATATGGAGGGAGAGTGGGAAAGATGGACCTAAAACAGAGCACACAGAGACTCAATTAATGTTTGCTTCAAACTAATGATAGTATACAAATTAAGGTCGGGGATTTCTGCACATTAAAAAAAAAAACTAATTTTGAAACATACATGAGTATATAAAGCCTAATTAGGAACTTGAAATTACAAAATTCTACAATAAACTACTAAAAAAGGCAGAAAATGCATAATAAAAGAACTGAAAACAAAATACGCAATAAATTGTGACTATCAAAAATGTAAACTTGCCAAAGAAAAAAGAGAAAAGTTAGAAGAAAAAGAAGGGCAACACCAATTTTCAAGCATCCATGAGTAGTTCAAACCAATTTAGAAACATGCAAGAAGTAAATCCTACAATAGCACATTCAAAAATCAGAAAATCTAATAAATAAGACCCAACAACCGAAAACACATACCCATTAGGAATTGAAGGATAAAAGTATGTATTTTAGGTTAGGATTGTACAATAAACATAAATTTTGATGAGAAAAAATAGATGTGGAAAAGGAGCAAATACACTCACCAGTTTCAAGCTTGAAAGAGAGAGAAATGGAGAATATGTTTTGATGAAAAGGGAGAGCTACTTTAACTTCTTTCCTGGTGGATATTAAGTAGCTATAGCCAATGAAATTGGGCTAGACTAAGCTAAAATTTAAAGTGTTTCATGGTACACTTTAGACTCCTATTTGTACCACTATATGATGTTGTGTTAGTCCCAACCCAACTCCCATTTCTAAATAAGAGTAAAATATATATAAATGGGAAAATGCATAAGTACCCCCAACCTATGCCCAAAATTCCTGAGACACACCTAATCTTTACTAAGGTCCTATTACCCCCTGAACTTATTTTTTAATTAATTTTTTACCCCTTTTTGGCCTACGTGGCTGAGTCCATGACTTCACCTATGTTAGGCGCGTGGGTGCAGTTTTTAGACAACACTGACCAATAAAAATTGGCCACGTGTTAAAATAAACTTGAAAAAAATACACATTAACTCAGTTGTCTTCTTCTTTATCAGTGTTCTTCATCTTTGACAAAAAAAACCTCCATTATCATTCAAGTTAAATTGCTCCTTGCTTCGAAAAGGTAAAGTAAATTTTCAATATGTTCTTTATATTTACACCTTTTTATGTCGATTATTAGTTTTGATTTTAAATTTCTTTCGACGAAGGTGAAAGTCTTCGAAATCGTTATGAAAATCTCAACATCAATTCAAAGGAGAAGGGTGGCGATGTAAAAGAAATAGGCGATTTGAAAGAGAAGAAGATGAAAAGGATGAAAATGAAGAAAAAGGATGAAGGTTGTCGTTGTTTTGAGAAATTCCTTTGTGAAGATGAAAGGGGTGAAAAATGAAGAAATGGATGAAAATGAAGAAAAAGTGATAGCTTTTTGAAATTTTGGGAAGTG
The DNA here is from genome assembly GCF_900185275.1 of Solanum verrucosum. Taxonomy (NCBI): domain Eukaryota; kingdom Viridiplantae; phylum Streptophyta; class Magnoliopsida; order Solanales; family Solanaceae; genus Solanum; species Solanum verrucosum. Next base: position 1,892,726 of record NW_026020680.1, read on the forward strand.
TAAATACTGTTTTTGAACATATAGCTTACTTTTTAGAAAGTTGAAAAAGTGGGGCCCAGTGCGTGTTGAACAAAGCTTTCAACCTATCTGGTTTATATTGCCACGTAGGTCAAAAAGTGGTAAAAAGTTAATTAAAAAATAATTTCGGGAGGGTAATAGGACCTTAGTAAAGGTTAGATGTGTCTCAGGAATTTTGGACATAGACTGGGGTGTACTTATGCATTTTCCCTATATAAATACTTTCATTCCCCCCCGCTTAGATTACGTGTCTAATTAATATACATAAGCAAATCACGTTGGAAGCAGTATTAAAATTACGTTAGAAACATTTAGGTGAGGGTATTTTCACTTAATTGCTGTAATTTCTAGAATTTTATTAATTATTATTAGTTACATATATTTTACTAAATACGTCTTATTAATAATATCTTGAAACTTTACATTTGACGACTACTACTACTTATGTAGTTATTTTATACTATTAAGTTTTCTTTATTTTTATATTATCGAGAAGCACAATAATTAACAACTTAAGATATTTTAAAAATATATTAAAAATTAGATTTACATTCAAAATTTCACATGGGGCTTGCACATCTATTGAAACATATATAAAGTAACATATATTTGTTAAAAATTACGTTAAGATTACTATAAATTATAATAATTAACAACTTAAAATATTTTAAAACATATTACAATTTTGCTTGGCTATCAAAATTTCACCGCATAAATTGGGAAAACGAGGTAACATATATATTATTTCAAAATTATGTTAAGTACTATAAATAACAATAATTAACAACATAAAATATTTAAAAATATATATTAAAATTTTAATTGACACTTAAAATTTCACACATGCTACATAAATTGGGACATGGGGAGTAGCATATATTTTCTTTAAAATTAAGGTAATAGTCCTATAAATCAGAATAATTACTAACTCAAAATATTTAAAAATTATATAAAAATTTAATTAATTCACTTAATTTCATATGCATCACATAAATTGAAATAATTAAAATAACATATATTGAATCCGTCCATGCACGGACTATTGTATCTAGTATAAGTATAAAGGGGAATAAGCACACTATTATTATCAATGTGTCTGCTCCTCGGAGTTTTAATTTTGAATCAGGAATATTTTTGTTATTTAATAAAAAATTACTTTATTTTTTATATAGTATATTTATTTATTACTATTAAAGTGAATAAGCACACGCGGCAATATGTGTGCTTCTCATAATTTAATTTTGAATAGGGTTATTTTTGTCATGTAATAATTTTATTTTTTTATCTATTTTGACAAATCCCGACAAATTTATTGTTTGCATTCAATACTACTTTTATTATTGAATAATTTTGTAATCTAAAAGTTATTATTTTTAAAATATTATTAATAAAGTTAATTTAATAAAAGAAATTCATAATAAAATTAATTTATGTTATAAAATAAAAAGTATAATTCTCTTTTGAGTAAACGAATTTTTGATAGTGTAAATAAAATTCAATTGGACGAAAAAAAGTCACAAAGAACAATTTAATCAAATAACTTTAATAATTAATTGTATTAAAATATTTTATTTATAAGTGTTATCGCAATACATGAGACTATCCAAGGTCAAGTGAAACAATCATTTTTCTGGTGGCACTCGATAATTTCTTGAAAGTTTCAAGACTTCAAAGGTCAAGGGAAGTAGACATTTCTCCGGCGGTGGTGGTTAAGTTCATGAAAGCATAGAACTTCGGCGGCGGCGAATATGTTCATGAAAGTATAGAACTTCAAAGATCAATCAAAGTAGTCATTCAAGCAAAAACCAACAAAATGGTTTGGGCCTTTTCCGTGTGGACCCACTTACAGGTTATTGATTGTTACTGTCACATACTTAGATTTCAACTAAATGCTCTGCGTGGCACTCGACAACTTACTCACGTTTCTTTCACCATCTTGTAAACTCAAGTAAACCTTTTCAAACTTAGATTGCTTAGAGAAAGACACAAGAGAGTTTATAAGGAGACTTTTGCATTGCTTTGGAAGATTGATTACATTTGCTTGGTTGATTTACAAATGAATTACCCTCTATTTGTACTACACACCTAGTGGCTAAAGTGTAAATAAAAATTGTTACACTAGTCCCTACATATTTACAAATTGGCCCTTCTTCTAGAATTCTCTACAAGCCTAGAGAATTCTAAAGTCTTTCAAGAAATCTTCTAGAATATTCTAGAGTATTCTCCAAACCTCTCTAAGACTCTAGATCATTTCTACTAAGGCTAGCTCACTTATGCTTTAATTTTATGCCTAAGTGGTATGACAAAGTGGCAGGTCATGACACTCTCCCCCACATGATGTTGCGATGACTGCGGCATATTGCTATTGCATAAACTTCTGAATTTTGTCTTTGAATAGCCACAAGTACCTGTATCGTTCACATGTGGCTTCTTTCGAAGATTGTCCCTTCCAATGAATAAGAAACATGGATGTGGCTTGTTGTGTCTATTTCCTTTTGTCTAGATAGTCAATAATAGACTTGATTTCTCAATCGTGCAGTCGGTGCCCGACTTGATTGATTTCAGCTAGAATCATCCTTATCTTCGTGGTATGGCTTGAGGACACTAGCATGGAAGACTGGATGAATCTTGAAATGATGAGGTATTTCTACCTTGTATGAGATTTTTTCCCACTGAAAGGGCCTTCTTACTTGCGCACCAAGTTTTGGTGTATGCCTCGTAGTGCCTTGAATTGTCTCAGATAATAACTTCACCTAGACCACGTCTCCAACCTAATAATTTATGGGACAGCGCTTGCGCTCAACAAACTTCTTCATCTTCCTTGCTACTTTGTCCAAGTAGGACTTGGCAGTGTCGGGTTGTTCTTCCCATCCTTTGGTGAGGTGGTAAGCTCCCAAACTCTTTCCTTGGAATGCAGTTGGTAGTGAATGTGAAGTTAGAGGTTGTTGGCATGTTTCCAACTCAAAGGTGGTGCGCCCTTTGGACTCGCTCCGCTGGAAGTTTTAGGAAAATTGTGCTATGTCCAAGAGCCTTGCCTGGTCCTTCTGGTGCGCACTCAAATAGTGCCTCAAGTAGCACTCTAGTAAGGCATTGACTTGCTCGGCCATCCATCTGTGGGTGGAAACTAGTGGACAAGTGCAGCTCCGTGCCAAGTATATCAAACAACTCCCTCCAGAAGTTTCCAATGAAGCAAGGGTCCCGATCGGTGATGATATGTCTTGGCATGCCCCAATATTTCACTACATTATTTAAGAATAGTTTGGCAGGCTCTTTTGCAGTGCAAATGACTGTGGCGGGCATGAAACTAGCATACTTCGAGAATCTGTCCACCACGACCATGATCGTCTCATACCCACCATACTTTGGCAAGCAAGTGATGAAGCCTATAGTCGCACTCTCTCATGGACGCTCCGCTACGGGTAGTGGTTCCAACAGTACTTTGGTTGCGTTGTTCCACCTTATCTTGTTGGCCCAAAAGACAAGTCTGCACGTAACATTCAATATCATCCCTCATATGTGGCCAATAGTAGATTGACTCAAGCAACGCCCTTGTGCGATGCTACCTCGGATATCCAACCCACAAGTCCACAACGTGTCATGGCTTTCCTTTAAGTCGGAATCAAATTTCAGAATAGAACGGACTGTGCGTCATTATTATTCGGAGGAAATACAAGAGGCTTCATCCCTGTCCATGTATAGTTTGCTACCCTCATGGCAGTCGTTTGTATGATACCTATTGCTCTACTGTCACCCCGTTTGATCTGTCAAGGCTATTTTCCATGATTATATCTGCTACTCTTCAATTTACTCCCAAATATATCATACAAATGTCTAATGAAATCAATTCTAAGCTTTTCAACGAATTTCATCAGTTCTCTCAACCACAACCATAAAAGGTAAAAAACATGGAGTGAATAAAAACAACATGGAGAACTTATTTTACGTAAATCTCAAATAATTTTATCTTGAAAAGTATTTTTGTTAACATGCTTTTTGAAAGAAAACTTCAGAATAGTTCGCACCAAATCTCAAACTTCAGCAATGTTCTTAACAAAGATAAATATAGTCTTTTAGTTAGCACAATAAACTTTTAAATGGTGAGACACATCATTTCTTAATATACTTTTAAATTTTTAAGTATCTTATACTTTGATTTTGTCCTCATTTTATTTTTCATTCACACCGAAAAACTGATTGGAAAATACCGAACTAAACTGAATCGAACCGAACCAAACCGAGTTAGTTTGATCTAATATACGGTGCACACTTTTCTAAAACCGAAAACCAAACGGCTACCCCTAGTGCTAACCAAATCATTGATATAAGGATCTTTGTTAATATTTTAAGAGATAAGTGTCAAAAACACACCTAAACTACCATTTTTTTGAGTTTCATACATAAACTATTGAGAGTGAGTTTCATACCTAAACTATCACTTTTTAGTTTGAGAAACACACCTCTATCTTTTATACCACTTTCATCATGGTGTGTGTAATATACTCTCTTTTATTTTAAAGAATTTCCACATCACACTCCACATGGACACATTCAACCTTGACAAAAATTAAATAAATTATTAGTATTAGTTAAAATTAAAAATTTAAAAATTATTATCCAAAAAAATAATATTTCTTTTATAAAGTAAAATGTAAAATATTTTTCTTACCCCACTCCATCACTTCCTCTCACCCGCCCCCCACCCCCCGGTCACGCCTCGAGCCTACACCCTGGGCGAGACTGGCACTCAGAACCATTGTTGGCCCCAAGCGAACCCTTGGATTGACTTACTTACTCAGTGGAAGACTTAGACATAAGAAAGAGAATCCAAATACAAGACAACTCAACATGTCTCAAACTGAACTCATAATGTTTTAAAAATAACCATTTAACTTAGCCAAAATGGCAACTCAAATCTGAACATAAGCCAATAACAAAATGATGATGAATGAACTAACATCTGACTGACTATCTATGAAGCCTCTAAAACAACTGGATGGATGTCGGGACAGGCCCATGACATCCTAATGAACTAAAATGATAAAGTAATGAAAAGGGGGAATCCTCCGGAAGCAAGGAGGCTCACCAACAACTCTGAAGCTCAACTGGAACAACAATGCGCTGGATGCTGATCCTAGTTACCTGCGTCTGCATCATAAGACGATGCAGGCCAACTGGCATCAGTACATTGAATGTACGCGTATGCGAGTTAGAATGTTAAACACAACTTAAGCTTAAAAGGATCTGAAAGGAACTGAAGAACTTACCTGGTTCAACTCAACTCAACATAACTGAACTCATTTCAATATAAAGCAGTTTAAAAACCAGTGCAAAATAAGGAAAAGTTGTTTAAAACATGATATCAACTCTGTGTATTTAGAAATACAATAATAACTTTGTATGTACGCAAAGATACAATATGAACTCTGTTTGTATATAAAAATACAAAATACTGTTGTGGGAGTTTCTCTAACCGACAACCATCACTTAAGAGGTATAGTGATGATACATCGTTTTACCTCACGCTGCCAAGGACCTTCATATACCTTGTCGGGGGTATAGAACCTAACTCACTAAGTGGATCCACTAGTCTATGCTAAAAGCATTAAAGGGTTCATCTAAAAAGTATGACAATTTTCTACCCATGATGGATACATGGATTATGGAGATGTGAGTTTTCTGAACTCAAGCTCCTCCCCATGTCGGTGCTCAATACTACTCCCAAAATATGATACTAGCTCTTTATGTTTAAAAACATACTTCTTTTTGTGATTTGAGATAATTGCTCAAAGGTTATCTTGGAAATCGAAGTTTCCCCTCTTGCTTTATTGTGAAAGCATTTACTCTTTAACTGAAAACTAGTCCAAAGGCTCTTTACTGAAAAACTAGCTCAAAGGCTCTTTTAAAAATCTCAGTTTTCGTTCTTATTTAAATGTGAAAATATTTTAAACTCTTTTGGGAATACATAGTCCCCATATACTTTTGAAGAAATGAACTTCAACTTTACTCTTTACTCAACTCAAACTCAAGTCTTAAAACAAAGTTAAAACATTTGTAAAAGACTTTTGGAAAACTTTATCAACTTCTCGTGACTTTACTCTTGATGACTTCTCTTGACTTGACTCTTAACTTCTCTTGACTTTGATCTTAACCGCTCTTGATGTGACTCTTAACTGGTCCTTAAATTGAATTATGGATTCAAGGATTGAGATTTGTGATAGGAAAGATCTCATGATGTTTAGGAATGATTTTAGATAGCTAAACATGAGAAAAGACCAAAAAATCAATATTTGAGGGTGGGTCCGCGACGCGGAGGGATATTTAATTTTGGGCTTTGAAAATGACTTTTGAGGCAGAACGGTTCGTGACGGTTCTGCGACGCGAAACGAATTTTCCCAGTTCTGGGGACTAGCTCCGCGATGCGCCACCACTATCAGATTTCGTCCGACGAAATTTCTTCTTCATTTTTCACCTCTAAACCCTCTAAACTCCATAGGTTCTTTCCCCAAACACTTAGAATTGATTATATGTTCAAAGTACATCAGATTCTACTCGAAAACACGACTAAAAACGTGAATCAATCTCAAGAAACTCCAATCAACACAACCCACAAGAATTCAAACGAAATTTATCAAGAACTCAAGGATTTACGTTCAAATCTAATAACTTCGCTGAAATTTAATCATGATTGGCGCGTGGGTGAACTAACCCAATGCTATGTGATCTCACATACCTTGTAGGGATCACCCCCAACGAAATGCACAAGCTAAACTCGACGAACTTGACGATTTCCTTGCTTCTCCTTCTCTTTTCTCCTCTTCTTTCCTCTTCTCTAAAACCCTAACTCTTTTCCAAAAGCGTAAAACTGACCAAGTTCAGTTTAGACCCTTAATTAATTCACTAAAACGAATTTAATTAATTGGATAAGGAAAATACTGAAATACCCTTCAAAAATCCGGATTGGACATTTCCTTATTTGAACAACCCAACTTCCAATGAGCATATCTCACTCATACAAACTCGGATTCGCGCAATCTCATCGGCGTTGGAAAGATCATTCCAAGATATTTCCTACCATATTGGAAGCACCTCTAACTCAACATGAGCTAGAAGTTATGGCCATTTGAAGTTGACCAAAACTCATTTTTCCTAACTTAAACAAATTTCCAGATTTTTCTTTATTCCCAAAAATGACTATTTCCAGTTCTAAGCTTCTTCTTAGCTATTTTAAATTGCGAGATGTTACACCCCCACCCACCCCCGGCCATTTTTTAAAGTTTTTTTTTGTTTAAATTTCATTTATTAAAGTATTTAATTTTTTTACTTCATCTCCTCACCCCCCCCCCCGGCCCTCAAATACTAATTTAGATATTATTTTATTTCTTAAAAAAAATAATTCTACCCACCCCACCTAACCCTCCGCTTCCAAAAAATTTTCTCATTGTTAGATATATACATATCGAAAATATTTTTTACTTGCCGCCGCAAGATTTTTTAAAATTATTTTGTTTATTTATGTTATATTCGGTACACTAGTAGAAAATTTTTTTCTAAAAATATATATACGTACAATATCTAACACAAAATGAGAAAAATGTAAATAAAATAAAAATTAGGAGCGGAGGGTTAAATAGAATGGGGTAAAAATTTTATTTTTTTAAAAATAAAATAATATCAATTTTTTTTTTTGGGGGGGGAGGGGGATACGTGGAGGAGGTGGTGGAGTGGGTAAGAAAAAATAATATTTTTTATTTTATTTTTATGGATACTAATACTTTAATCTTTAATTTTTAATTAATATTAATAATTTATTTATTTAATTTTTGTCAAGTTGGGATATTTTATCCGTGTGGAATG